>NW_020671173.1:0-1218 GCF_002925995.2 Terrapene triunguis | reverse complement strand
TAAAAACATGTTCTTGGCAGATTTTTCAGTGCACAGTGCATTGATCTCCATTTTCCATGCTCATGTGGCGAGAGAGAGATGGAGAACCAGAGGGAAAGCGACAGAGTGTGTGCAAGACACAGAGAGCAAGGGACAGACAGAGAGAGAGCAAGACAAAGAGGAGGAGACTGAAATTCCCAGCCAACAAACTCTTTGTTTTATCTCCGGAAGGGCAGAGAGATCAATAAACCCACGGACATCTCCCCTGGAGCTTAGTCAGTGACACCTCCCATCCCCTAGCTCCCTGGATTCAGCCACTCACAGTGATTTGAATGGAGTTTTCTGTGAAGTTGACAGTGTCTATAGAAAACGAGACTCGGCCCTCTTCATTCGTTGTGTAGTTGGCTTCATAGTTGTTTCTCCCTATGGAAATCCAGATGGTTTTGTTGGCGATTGGAGCATCAGTCCCGTCCACCAGCTTCACCTAAAGGAACAAATCCAATCTCCGTTGCTTTTACTACTCAGGGAAAGCAGTCCCCACAGTCCTAATGACCCTTTGCCCACGTTATTCCCCTGAGGCAGCACCAGAGGGTGTTTCCTACAGAGCTGACCAAGGGCCAGGCGTGTATGAATGTGCTGGGTGAGTCTGAACCACCTGAGGAGGTGGCGCGTCCTCACAGAGTGTGTGATTGGGAACATGGGAAGGACTGTGCTGGCCACACCAGTGGGCCTTCTCCTCTGTTTCTTGTCTCTGACAGCACTAGGAGGTCAGAGGAAGGCGCTGCAATTCCCACTAATGGCAAGGATACCGCAGCATGTGTAGAGGCAGAGGGAGATGTCTCCTGTTCCCGTGGTTTGTGATCCTCCCACATTTTCCCTTTTCCATTTGCAAGTTCTCATTCTCCACAGACAAGCACACTCGTGTCAGGTAATTTCCTGGGCTCTCAGAGGTTCCCTACCTGCCCGGAGAAGGGGATCCCTGGTATGTAATGAGAATCCACCTGCTCAAAGCTGATTTTGCTCATGGTGCCTGTGATCTCACTGGAGTCTGTCCCAGTTAACTCCACCCCTGCAAGAAAACACAGCAAAGAGGGGCTTGAACTAATGCACTGACCTGCAGCACCTCCAGATGCTCCAATCCTGCCCCATGTTGTCCAGTTCTGCCAGTGCCCTTCAGTGCTGGCTTGGAACACCCACTGCTATTGCAGTGTGGCCCCACAGCTCCAGCAGGTCAGCATG
>NW_020671172.1:0-5920 GCF_002925995.2 Terrapene triunguis | reverse complement strand
CTTGGAACACCATCCCATGGTCGAAGAATCCAAAGCCTTCTCTCCGACACCACCTGCGTAGCCATTCATTGACTTCCACGATTCGACGGTCTCTACCCAGGCCTTTTCCTTGCACAGGGAGGATGGATGAGAACACCACTTGCACCTCAAACTCCTTTATCCTTCTTCCCAGAGCCACGTAGTCTGCAGTGATCCGCTCAAGGTCATTCTTGGCAGTATCACTGGTGCCCACGTGGAGAAGCAGGAAGGGGTAGCGATCCGAGGGCTTGATGAGTCTCGGCAGTCTCTCCGTCACATCGTGTATCCTAGCTCCTGGCAAGCAGCAGACCTCTCGGTTTTCCCGGTCGGGGCAGCAGATAGATGACTCAGTCCCCCTGAGGAGGGAGTCCCCGACCACCACCACACTCCTCCTCCTCTTGGGAGTGGTGGTCGTGGAACCCCCATCCCTAGGACAGTGCGTTTTTTGCCTTCCAATCGGTGGAGTCTCCTTCTGCTCCCTTCCCTCAGATGGGTCATCTAGTCCACTCTCCGCATTAGTACCTGTGGAGAGAACATGGAAACGATTGCTCACCTGTATCTCCATTGCTGGTGCATGGAGTCTCCTCTTTCTCCTTCTGGAGGTCACATGCTGCCAAACCTCTTCACAATCCTTCTGTCCCTGCTGCGCCTGCTCTGAATCTTCAGAACATTGTGGCCAGGAAATCTTCATTTTCCCTTATGCAACGCAGTGTTGATACTCGTTTCTCCAGCCCTCGAACCTTCTCTTCCAATATAGAGACCAGCTTGCACTTTGTACAGACAAAGTTGCTTCTGTCCTGTGAAAGAAAGACAAACATGGCAGAACCTGTGCAGGTTACAACAGCTGATCGCTCACCTTACATATCCCTGTCCTCTTAAGAGCTTCCTCGGCTGTTGCGGGAACTACTTAGAGAAACCTGCAGATGAAAGCCTCAGTGAGCTCTCTCCAGGCGAACTCCCAGGCAAACTCCCTCTGTTAGCCGCTCAGCTGGTTCGCTGCTGACTGCCCTTATATACCAGTCAGGCCCACTCAAGGCCCACCTGGAACAAAGCACTCCCAATTCACACTTTTCAAACAAACAAGCAAGCAATCAAGCACACGGTCAAACTGACCAACTGTCCCAGCAGCAGACACTCAGATACTCACCAACACAGCCCCCCTAATGCAGCACTTAGCGTACCTCCTCTCGGACAGCTCCCAGGCAAACTCCCTCTGTTAGCCTCTGCTGTTCGCCGCCGGTTGAGGTGTGTCTCCCATGGCCTTTTCATTGCTTTTTGTAAGTCTTTCTTCTGATTGGCTTTGGTTCAAGCAGAGGCGGGGGAGGTCTTTCGTGAGTCAGACAGGCTGGACACTGCACCCTGGTTCCCCAAGAACACAGAGCTGCTAGGTAACATTTACTGGTGTCTTGCTTTAGTCTGGAGAGGAAGAACTGGGGCAATCTTTTTGTCACTCACAAAACAATTAACAAAGAAGAGGCTTAAGTACAAATATTTCAGTGCACGCACGCTATCCATACTTACCCACGCAGGTACCCTGCATCCATGCTAGCACCATCTGAACCATTTCACTTGAAATGCCCCTGCGTACCTAACCGAAAGCTGTTGGCTCAGTGCCCAGAAACGGTGGAGTCTAGGAGATTTCAAAAGGCCACCAGAGCACTGTGGAGCAGTCGTAGGATGACTATCAGAACCATTTGAGTCCAAGGCCGGTGCAACCCATTAGGCGACCTAGGTGGTCGCCTAGGGCGCTAACATTTGGGAGGCAGCGACCGTGGCAGCTGGATCTTCGGCCGCCCTGGCTGGGGGCGGCATTTCAGGGGCGGGACCTTCCGCCCCCTAGGGCGGCAAAAAAGCTGGCGACGCTCCTGTTTGAGTCTAAACCATATTGGTGACATCCTCACTGACACTAAGCCAATACTGATGGCAATGGCTCAGACTAAACCAGCATTTAGCCCTGCTGTTGAAGGCAAGTATAATCCAAGCAGAACTTGGTTGGCATGTAAACCATTTGGAGCACTTTTGTGTGTGGATTCAAGGTATACAGGGTAGGGACCACGTGGTTCTTACCAGGGTCAAGTTCACTAAGTAAACAAGGCCTAAGTGTTCAAAGTAACAAATTGTATTTTCATGGCATTTCTTTCCAGGAAACAGAACACACTGATCTGGGAGCAGATTGGGCAGCACATGTCCTGTCTGTGAGCAGCAGCAGGGGCAGCAAGGAAAAGGGACATTTCACCAGCATAGCAAATACACACTATACTTTACTGTTGCTTTATTGGGCAGATCAGTTAGCCAATAGTTGGAGCCTTGCAGGAATGTTTCTATTGGGAGGAGAAAGTGATGGTATGAGTCAGGTATTCCTTTGATGCAGTCCTGTTTATTACAAATAACACAGTAGAAACAAACAGCAGCCGCCAGTTTGCATGCTCAGAAATCCCCAAGCCTACGTCTCCAGCAAGTTTTGTGCCCAAAAGCTCTGTCTGTCTGCTTCCTCCCAGGGTCACCCTTCCTCTCAGAGTCACAACTTTTTCTCTGATGGCTTTTCTGCCTCTCACACACACTATGCCAAACTCTTAGCCCCTGCACTTTCAATCAGCACTTCTCTGTCCATCTGGCTTAATTCTGACTAGGCCTTGAACGGTATAACCTTGAATGGTAGCTTCCATTGTTTCCAGCTCTCTTGCTACATAAAAGGATTTAATTGCTCATTCCACTGAGCCTGAAAGAAGGGTGCTTAGCACACCCATCAGCTTTATCCAAGTCTGTGTCTTTGGATCGAAAGACCCATTTCATGGCAGCCATCAGCACCTTTCGGCATGACATCATTAGTATAAAATGTGTTTGTTATGGTACCACATAGAAGTCCTGCTGCGCTAGGTGCTGTACACACACAACAAAAAGTCTACACCAAGAATATATGTAAAGTGTTGCGCCAAAAGGTAAAAGCAATAGAAACTTATACAGATTTTACTACTGCAAAGTGTGCAGCTGTGCAGAGGCTTTAATGAATGGGGAAAGTGGTGCTGATGTCCGATGCAGAGGCTAAGTACAGAGAAATATGTGCTTTGAATGGGATTGAAGAGGAACAAATGCTTAGCAAAAAGGCTCTTAAAGCATTTAGTGAAAATGAACTGTCAGCTACAAGACATAGGATTTCTAAAAACTATCTGCAGAAATGAATCACAGTGCATACCTTTAAAAGCTGCAAACGGTGTGGTGCTATCAAAAGAGGAAGAAAGCCCTGAAGTCAACAGTAATATGAAGGTTCTGTTTGCAGCTGCTAAATTTTTATGGGCAAGCATTTTGTCCTGCAGTATCTGGGAGTTTCAAGGAATTCACAGCTGATGCCAGTCCTGAAAAAGTAATACCACATGAACTGTACTTTTTCTTAAGTGGTGCATCAGTGGTTGCAGTGACTCCTGCACCAGCATGGCAGTATGCAAGTGGAGAACAAGGTTCATGTACGAGTGCCTGAGTGAAAGGCAGTGTGACGGGGTGTACTCATTCCGCACTGGACAGGGAAAGGTTAACTCCTTATTGTGGGCTGAAGAAGCCACACCCCTGCATCCCTACTGGGCGTACTCCCAGTGCAGTACTAATATATAGAGCCCTGCATGGATACAAAATTTATATCCACGGCTGTGGATATCCGTGGATATAAATCGGTATCTGAAAAGCTACCAGGCTCTACCGGGAACCACAGTGGCAAAAGCAGCAGACTGTTGGGCTGCTGCTCCCAGAAGTCAATGCCCCATACCAGCAGCTCCTCCGGCGTGGCTTCACTGTGCCCAGCCTCGCCCACTGGGATCGGCACCAGGCTCACCAGCTGCTGTCCCTGGTCATGCTAGTGTGTGCAAGTGGCTCGCACGCCCCCTTCCACTCAGTGGTCTGCGTCTCCTGTCCAGGAGCGTGCAAGCCGCTTGCACATACTAGTGGGTATAAATTTTGTATTCACTCAGGGCTCTACTAGTATAAAAGGAGCAGCTCAGCTCGGTCTGGGCTGACTGCTGAGGAGGAAGGACGTACCTTGCAGGCTCCAACCCAGGAGAAGCTGGAACCCTGAACGCGGAAGCCAGAGGTGCCGAGACCCAGGCAGATGCCCAGGTACCCACGGATGTACAAGAGGGACTGGAGTCACCAGGAACCACATACGTTGAGGAGACCGGAGCCCCCGATGACACCCTGACTACAGCTCCAAGAGACATTCCAAGAGACATGGTAGGAAGTGGCCCGGGGGGGGGGGGGGGGAGCCGTAGTCGGTGGGAAGTCGGTGTGCCACTGCTAGGGCCCCCAGGGCTGGGACCTGGTGGAGCAGGGTGGGCACGGGTCCTCTTATTCTGGCAGCCACACCTCCCCAGGTGGTGGTCTATTGACGCTGTCCATTAGGCCACATAGCCCTGAACATGAGGGCAGCTATATTGACTCTGGCCACTAGGCCAATAGCCCTGAAGGCGAGGGCAGCTACATTGACACTGGCCACTAGGCCAATAGCCCTGAGAGACAGGGCAGTCCTATTGATTCTGGCTGTTGGGCTGCACAGCCCTGAGACACAGAGTCGCCATATTGACTCTGGTCATCAGGTCTCCTGGCCCTGAAGACAGGAACAAGTGTTGATTTTGACCACTGAGTCATGCTGTCTCTGTGACGGGGCAGTTCTGCTGATTCTGGCCATTGGGCCTCATCGCCCTGAGGCAGAGGACAGCTCGGAGGATGGGGTGCACTCACCCCGCACTGGACGAGGTTCTCCCACCCCATCACCGGCAGGTTTCCAAAGTGTACACAACAACTGTGTGGCATATGGATAATCTACCACTACAAATGGCTGTTGCTTTAGCAATTCATTCCAAAACCCATAGCAAATTCCTCATGTAGCTTATACACAGCGTTGCCTCCTCCACTGACTACAACAAAGTACTGTGCCTCGAGACTGCAACTGCAAACATGGTTCTTTGCCACATGGAACTGAATGAAGGTTGTACATTCTCCTAAGCCTCATCAAGGGTAGGTTTATATTTTGTGCTGCTGATAACTTAGACTTCCTTGAACATACAGCATATGGCCAAGGTTATGGTCTGCTATCAGGAGTGTATTAATGGAGACCAGTCCCAGTCTCAAGTGCTGTCTGCGTCAGCCAAGAACTGGACTGTGAAGGAGCTTTCTGACTTCATGACTCACTTATTTTCCTACCAAAGGCCAAAAATTCTGAAGCCAAGAAGTCCAGTTTTCAATGAAGCCGCAGTTAAATCGACTGTAGTGGAGCTTTCCACATTCACTAACCTTGACCTCACTTGGTTATTGTGCAAAAGTGGGATACATTCCAGAGGTGAAAAATCACTGAGTACAGCTTCAGCTGAAGGGAAAGAAGACATTCCCTCAAATGATCTAGATGCCCAAGACATACCATACCACACCATTTCAGAAGAAAGACACACTCCACATGGTCAGCCTTTAACTCAGCACTACACTAGATGCCAAAGCAAATGACCCGTGTATGCATCCTGCCAATAATCCTGCTAGCACACTGATTGCTCAGTTCACTCAGAAAAATTGCCACCAACAAGGGGTGCATTAATACCAGCTATCAAGAGGGCAAATCATAAAGCAATTGAATGGTTCTGGGATGACAGAGTGCACCAATTTAGTTGGGAATTGGTCCTGCTTTCAGCAGGGGGTTGGACTAGATAACCTCCTGAGGTCCCTCCCAACCCTGATATTCTATGATTCTATGATCAAAACTACCCTCCTCGATCGGGCATGGATGAGTCTTGGAGGATGCACTGATCACACCAATTGGGTATGAAATACCAGGCACCTCCCAAATCAATCCTTCAGCTAATCAAATGCTCATGTCCAATGACCAGATGCTCACCAACCTACAAATGTTTGGCCAGCAGCCTGTATT
>NW_020671171.1:0-1197 GCF_002925995.2 Terrapene triunguis | reverse complement strand
CGGGGGGGGGGGGAAGGGCGGGGCGTGGAGCTCCGGCGGCCGTTTTTTTTTTCTTTTTGCTCCGCCACCGGCTTTTTTTTTTTTTTTCTCCGCCCCCCCCGCGTCCTGATATTTCACCTGTGTGATCTGGTCACCCTAGTTACAATGGTAGTGAGCCTTGTTTCGAGCAAATGGAATTGTAGCAGTGTTGGCAGCACCTGTGCACCTATCCAAATGTTTTTGTGTGTGAACATGAGGTGTGTCTCCACAGCGGCAGGGAGGTGTAATATCAAAATCCTCAAGTCTAGACAAGGCTTATAATATCAGGGGCTGAGTTGAGATTCTGTGTTGGGCCTCCAGAAGGGGCACTGCAGAAGGTACAGCCAGGGGCAGGTGAGGGCAAAGGTGTCTTTGTGCCCTCCCAATTCTAGGCTGCTCGAAAGGCTGAAATAGGCCAGTGTAATTTATATAGCCCTGGGATCTGCTCTAAATTATGGCCTCCCCAAGGCTGCATATGACTTGCAGTACAAGCCAAAATGGCCACAGCGGCATGGATACATCCTTGACATACTCCTTTCCCCAGTACACCCTCAATGCTAATGGCAGTCCAACAGTGCCTGCCCTAAGAGGATTCTCCCTTGGGGAGAATCCACCCTGGGTAGCTCTCTCACACTGTGTCAGCAGAAGGTACAGCACTCAGGGCCGGCTCCAGGGTTTTGGCCGCCCCAAGCAGCCAAAACAAAACAAAACAAAAAAAAGCCACGATCGCGATCTGCGGTGGCAATTCGGCGGGAGGTCCTTCGCTCCCAGGCAGAGTGAGGGACCGTCCGCCGAATTGCCGCTGAATACCTGGACGTGCCGCCCTTCTCTGGAGCGGCCGCCCCAAGCACCTGCTTGACAAGCTGGTGCCTGGAGCCGGCCCTGACAGCACCCCCAGGATAGGCACACAGCACAGCATCAATAGCAATATGGAGCAGTGCACTCTGGGGTGTGCTACTGCACAGAGTTGGGAGGAAGGAAGACTGGCCAAACCAGTGTGCAGCCACATCAGCCGGTGTAAGCTCCTGCTGCTAAGAATAGCCACTAGAAGGTGGAACTCTTTGTGAACCACGAACTTCACCTTCCCAATGCCTTCTCCTGACCTGAGCAGCAGGAAAGGCTGAAGTTAAAAATGTGAGCCACTGTGTCATGCTGCAAAGTATCCTTGGCCAAGCTAAT
>NW_020671170.1:0-1073 GCF_002925995.2 Terrapene triunguis | reverse complement strand
CCCCCCCACACACCAAGGCCCCTGCACCGGGCCCCTGAGCCATCGCACCAGTTACATGCAGGGCAGCGCCCGTGCAGACAGAGAGCCCAGATGTAATAGCAGGGCACCAGGCCCTGTTGCGGTGTCGCTGCCCACGGCTCAGCTTGGATTCACACTCCCAGCTCTCTCTCACCCCCTTCTAAGCAGGATCCAGGCCCCAGGCACTAGTGCCAGGACTCCCAGTCACAGCAGGGTCCGTGCCCTGAGGTTCGTGTGACCACCCCCACCGCCCCGCATGATGAGATTCCTGCCCCAGGAATGTTGGTGTCTCTGCTGCCTCTGACTCCAGCTGGATCCATGTGATGGTGTTTCCATGTACGGAAATAGCTGCTTCAACATGACTGCTGACGGCCGATTTCCTCAGGGCACTTAGTCAGTATCCCCAGCAGCAGACGCCAGATCCCATGATCCTAGCCGAAGGGCCTGCCTCGCTGCTTCCATGCCCTGCCTGGCTCAGGCCCTCTCTTCCCTGCCTCACCTGCTTGCTCCACTGGGTATTTCCAGGGCTTTTTCTAGCGGCAGGGTGGCCCTAGCTGGCCTTCCCCTCAAGAAATGTGCCACTACCAATCTCCTGTGTCCCCAGCCTGTCTGTGAGGCCCTGGCCTCCATCTCCTTGCCCCATTTCTCCTGACAGGCCAGAGAAAACACCCCACCCTGAGCCATCGCGCCAGTCACACGCAGGGCAGTGCCCATGCAGACGGAGATTCCAGCACCCGGCCCTGTTGAGGTGGCTTCCTGGACATCTCTACCCACTGCTCAGCTTGGCCAGAAGCCCCTTCTCTCTTGGTGCAAATAGCACTGCCACAGTTCTAGGCCCCACCCTGTGTTGTAAGCACAGGACCCGCCATGCCCTGCTACTGCAGCCCCATCCCCTAATTCTGTGCCGGGGGGGCCCTAGAGGAGCTGGGGTCCCTCGGGGGAGAGGGCCTTGGGCAGGCACAGTGACTGGCCGGGCAGCACCCAGAGAGGGGAAACGCTTGAGCTTTACAGCCCTGCCTCTGGACAGGAAACAAGCTGGATCTGGGCTCCCGCCC
>NW_020671169.1:0-1155 GCF_002925995.2 Terrapene triunguis | reverse complement strand
GAGAGTTGGCAGTTTTTCAAAGGGACACTATTAAGGGCCCAAAAGCAAGCTATTCCGCTGGTTAGGAAAGATAGAAAATGTGGCAAAAGACCACCTTGGCTTAACCACGAGATCTTGCATGATCTAAAAAATAAAAAGGAGTCATATAAAAAATGGAAACTAGGACAGATTACAAAGGATGAATATAGGCAAACAACACAGGAATGCAGGGGCAAGATTAGAAAGGCAAAGGCACAAAATGAGCTCAAACTAGCTAAGGGAATAAAGGGGAACAAGAAGACTTTTTATCAATACATTAGAAGCAAGAGGAAGACCAAAGACAGGGTAGGCCCACTGCTTAGTGAAGAGGGAGAAACAGTAACAGGAAACTTGGAAATGGCAGAGATGCTTAATGACTTCTTTGTTTCGGTCTTCACCGAGAAGTCTGAAGGAATGCCTAACATAGTGAATGCTAATGGGAAGGGGGTAGGTTTAGCAGATAAAATAAAAAAAGAACAAGTTAAAAATCACTTAGAAAAGTTAGATGCCTGCAAGTCACCAGGGCCTGATGAAATGCATCCTAGAATACTCAAGGAGCTAATAGAGGAGGTATCTGAGCCTCTAGCTATTATCTTTGGAAAATCATGGGAGACGGGAGAGATTCCAGAAGACTGGAAAAGGGCAAATATAGTGCCCATCTATAAAAAGGGAAATAAAAACAACCCAGGAAACTACAGACCAGTTAGTTTAACTTCTGTGCCAGGGAAGATAATGGAGCAAGTAATTAAGGAAATCATCTGCAAACACTTGGAAGGTGGTAAGGTGATAGGGAACAGCCAGCATGGATTTGTAAAGAACAAATCATGTCAAACCAATCTGATAGCTTTCTTCGATAGGATAACGAGTCTTGTGGATAAGGGAGAAGCTGTGGATGTGGTATACCTAGACTTTAGTAAGGCATTTGATACGGTCTCGCATGATATTCTTATCGACAAACTAGGCAAATACAATTTAGATGGGGCTACTATAAGGTGGGTGCATAACTGGCTGGATAACCGTACTCAGAGAGTTGTTATTAATGGTTCCCAATCCTGCTGGAAAGGCATAACGAGTGGGGTTCCGCAGGGGTCTGTTTTGGGACCGGCTCTGTTCAATATCTTCATTAACGACTTAGAT
>NW_020671168.1:0-1904 GCF_002925995.2 Terrapene triunguis | reverse complement strand
TTAAGCACAGGGGGAGAGAGATCCAGAGATTGTGGATGTGTTCTTGCCCAGGTATCCCGGTGAGAAGGAACACTGTGAATTTGAATTTGGTGTCATTGACAGCTGACATTATGTACTGGGCAGATCCAAGGAGTTTTGAACATTCTTTCCTGAAAGGAAAAAGAACAGGAAACTAGATGTTATTTAATGAGACATCTTCCTGCTCTCATTAAAAGTCTGGAGACTCCCAGGAGCTAAAGAAAGAATCAACAAAAACAAAGTCTTGGATTTACACCACCTATAGCAAGATAGGCATTTCCAGACTGAATCAGACCTGTAGTCCATCTACCCCTTGTATCCACTGGCCAGTTCCACATGCTTCAGAGGAAGGAGCCCTGCAATAGGTACCCATGAGATAACCTGCTCCCAAAGTTTACCCCTGACAGCCACTAGTTAGAGATATTTTGTGGTGTAAATCAGGAAGGCTTAGAGCCATTCAAAGGGTTTTCAAATCGGTCCTTACTAGTGTATTTGGATTTTCTGGTTACCCATATAAACGTCCAGTCCCTCTATGAATCCTGCTAAGCTCTTTGCCCCATTCATCTCCTGTGGCTGGGAGTTCCGCAGCCTACTTGAGCAGTGTGTGATTTTACAATTGTGATCTTCCCACCGACACCCGGTGATACACTCTGTCCCCCTAGAATCCCTCCAGGAGACGCTGAAGTGCTTTGCCTAGCCAATGTTGACTGAATCCAGAAAGTCTGATCATCTTACAGGTTTCTCTTCATTCTCACTGGAACTGCTCCTTCTCCCCGTGCAAGGGTCTGTAGCTATCAGCAAAGATACAAGCTGACACGGACAGTTACTTTATCTGGGTGGGCAAGCGATTGGCATCACAAATGTGTGAATAGTGCAAACAGTAGGTTTGCACTAATATCCTCTTCAGTGTGCAAGTGACTTCAGACATGCTCGTGTAACAGCTAATCGTGAAAACTACATACAGCCACTTTTACATTCCCCTTTCCTGCATCTCTGCTCTACTCTTTGCTGAAACACAGACTTTTGGAAAGTCTTTCACAGATATTGCAGAGGTATTATGTTCATGACCCTGATTAGAAACAGCTTCTTGTTAGTTAACAGGAGACAATATCATACAACTATTCAACATCTTTATTAATGATCTGGATGAAGGGATGGATTGCACCCTCAGATGACACTAATCTGGGGGGAGAGGTAGATACACTGGATGGTAGTGATAGGATCCAGAGTGACCTAGACAAATTGGAGGATTGGGCCCAAAGAAATCTGATGAGGTTCAACAAGGACAAGTGCAATGTCCTGCACTTAAGATGGAAGAATCCTATGCACCGCTACAGGCTGCTGCTCCCTCGTCGACTCCGCTTCCGCCTCTCGCAAGCTGGAGTTCCGGAGTCGATGGGGAGTGCAATCGGGGATCGATTTTATCACATCTACACTAGACGTGATAAATCGACCCCCGATAGATCGATCACTACCTGCTGATCCGGCGGGTAGTGAAGACCTGCCCTTAGTTTAATAGCAGGCTGCAGGAAAACAAACAGGATGGAAAGGAGGAGATCAAGAAAAGCCATCACTCACTCAGCACTTCAGGGAGGTTGAGAGACAACACTGGAGCTACGAGCTGGGAAGAGCCTGTTTCCGGGCTCCAGCCACATTACACAGCTTGTTTTGCCAGTGCTGGGAGTCTGTCCAGAGATGGGGCAGCTTTTGCTGAGAAGCTCTTCAGACTGACAGGACAGACACCACTGGGGAAATCTGAAGGCCCTTGGCCTGCCTGTGTCTGCATCAAAGGGGAGGACTTGGGGTCAGAGACATATACAAACTGTTCTTGGAAAACCGTCTTATTCTCCCATGTTATGCTTTATTCCTACTGTTCAGATTAAAGA
>NW_020671167.1:0-1129 GCF_002925995.2 Terrapene triunguis | reverse complement strand
CTTCCCGCCTCAAGCCCAGCCCTTCCCTCCGCTCGTACCCCCTCTCTAGGTTTGCCCCCAGCCTCCTCCTACCCCCTCAGCATCGTCCCTGCCCGCTCTGCAGCAAGCTCAGCGCCTCCTGCTTCAGCAGCGCCCTGCGTTGCTCTTTACTGCCCAACCCACGCTCTGGCTCTCGCCACCTCAGAGCTTCCCGCCAGAGCCCAGCTGCTTCCCGCCATCTCACTCCTGCCTTGCCTTTGCCCCTCCTGTCACCTCCTCACAACCTGGCCACCCGCTCCTCTTTCTCAGGCGGTGCCTCTCGCTGCTTCCCACGCCCCTCCTCACGGCACTTCCACCCCTTCCTGCCTCAGTCGCACCCCCATAGCTCTGCCCCCATGTGGGAGCCTGGTCCGAGCCCCGCTGCCCCAGCCTGCGGCGCTTGTTCCATCTGGTGCCAACCTTCCTGATGCTCCGGGGCGGGGGGCTCCTGCACTGTTCTGCCAGCTGCCGGTGACTCCAAGTACTGGGGCGGCCTCCCTCTGCCACTTCTTCCCGTTGGGCTCCCCCTTCCCTGAGGGCCTGGAGCAGCGTCAGCGCTTTGAAGACCAGGGCCCCCGCCTGGGCATGTGGCCCTCTGCCCCTGTGCCCCGTCCCGGCTCGTGTTGCCTCAGAGGTTCTCTCTCAGTGCCGCCTCACAGTTGGTGCCCACCGTCCTCTCACTCTAAGCCCCACCCCGGGCTCGAGCTGACTCAGCCTCCCTCACACCGAACGCCCTCCCTCTCAAACCCATTCCCGCCCGGCCTGAGCCCCGCCCCCTGGTGGCCCCGTGTGGGCTCCATCCAGTCCTTGTGCCCGGGGCTGTTTTGGTGCCTGGTGCCATGGTGGCAGTGGGGCCCGTGCTGAGCAGACCTGACCCCGGAGGTGCAAGGGGCAGAGCTCATCTCTCAGGCCATTTCTCACTGCAGCCCCTAAACTGCGCCCACCTTGGACCTTTCTATGGGGAGGTGGGGACCAAACCATCCCCTGCTGTCCCTCAGCAGCTCACAGAGCCTGCCTGCACCTGCTTCCGCACAGCATCCAGCCTGGCCCCATCCCTGCTGCCTAGGCTCTGGTACCAAACCCACCCTGGCTTCCCTCGTCCCCAGCACCA
>NW_020671166.1:0-2202 GCF_002925995.2 Terrapene triunguis | reverse complement strand
CGGCGGCCAGAGCGCCGGGGGCAGGGCAGCGAGCCCCGGCTGGGGCTCGGCTCTCCCCCACCCCCGGCGGCCAGAGCGCCGCGCCGCCGCCCCCCTCCAGGTGCCGCCCCAAGCACCAGCTTGGGTGCCTGGAGCCGGCCCTGCTGGCAGCAGCTGCTGTCTCAACTTGCTGATCTACTTAAAAAGGCAGTGTACTTAGAGTGCGGCCAGCGTACTTAAATAGGCAATGTGCGTCTCTCTCTCTGGGTATGTCTTCACTACCGGCCGGATCGGCGGGCAGCAATTGATCCAGCGGGGATCGATTTATCGCATCTAGTCACGATAAATCAATCTCCAAGTGCTCTCCCGTCGACTCCTGTACTCCAGCTCGGCGAGATATGCAGGCAGAGTCGACAGGGGAGCGGCAGCAGTTGACTCACCGTGGTAGATCTAAGTACGTTGACCTCAGCTATGTTATTCACGTAGCTGAAGTTGCGTAACTTAGATCAATCCCCCCCCACAGTGTAGACCAGGCCTCTGTCTCTCTCTCTATCTCACACACACACACAGCGTCTCTCTGCCATGCTGTCTCCCCTCCCTCCATTTGTGCTGCCTTGTAGAGTGTGAGGCTACATTAACAACAATGTTTTAACCCTTGAGGGCTCAGCCGAGTGCCAGTTCATCATTTAGCAGTAAGGCATTCCCTGGGAAATATCCCACCCTCTTCCACCCTCTGACTCCACCACCTCAACCAAGCTTCACAATCATCATTGCTGTGTGCAGTATTAAATTGTTTGTTTAAAGCTTATACTCTGTGTGTGTGTGTGTGTGTGTGTGTGTGTGTGTGTGTGTGTGTGTGTGTGTGTGTGTGTGTGTGTGTATAGTCCTTTGATAAAAAATTTCCCTAGAACCTGACCCCCCTCCCCCATTTACATTAATTCTTATGGGGATATTGAATTTGCTTAACATCGTTTCGCTTAAAGTAGCGTTTTTCAGGAACATAACCACAATGTTAAGCAAGGAGTTACTGTACAGCTCTGCTGAACAGACTGGGGATGATGAAGGCTTGCTGCATAACTTAGCTCTAGTGTGCCCTACAGGTCACAGGGCCTTGTTAATTCGCAGGCTGTCTCCTGCAGCAGCATCTGTTGGAGGGGCCACAGAGAACCACAAAAGTCCCTGCTAGCTAGATACTAGTCACTGCAAAATGCTGCCTCTCTCCCTCCTACACTTTCCCCATCCCTCAGAAAACTCCACTGGGCTGCCTGTTCATTTCAGGTTGCAGTTCCACACTACTCTCCTTGCTTTTAAAACCTTCCCAGGAACTCAGCCCATTCCACCTCATAGATCTCTCCTCTTCCCCTGCCATCCCCCTCCACCAGTGCAGCACTAGACTCCTCTGTCCCTCCACGCACCCTTGCCACTCCTGGTGCAAGAGCTTTCTTCTGTGCAGATGCTGACCCCTGCAGCAGCTCTACTCTCTCATCAGCTCATTAATCATTTCAAAGCTGAGCTCAAAAAAAATATCCTCTCTTCTCCGATTGTGACCTGGTCGCTACTAGCACAGACTGTGTTATCTCCCCGACTCTGTCTCAGTTTCAGAACTCCCCCTCCCCACATCTGAGCTGGTCCCTTCCTGTCTCCTCCTTCCTAGTCAATTTATTGCAAAGCTGTAAGAATCAGATTGCTCTAGCTTAGCAGCATAGAGCCTAGGCCACTTTAGGTACGTCTACATGGGGATAAAAGCCCACGGGCACGGGCACGGGCGGCCCAGGTCAGCCGACTCGGACTCGCGGCACTAAAAATGGCGGTGTAGACATTTGGGTTCAGACTGGAGCCAGAACCTACACAGGGGGGACGCAGAGCTCAGGCTCCAGCCTAAGCCCGAATATCTACACAGCAATTTTTCAGCCCTGGAGCCTAAGCTGCACGAGCCTGAGTCAGCTGACCAGGGTCCGCTACAGATTTGTTATCCCCATGTACATATACCCATAGTCAGGCACATGCACATTATTTTACCAGTATCCTACTACCCTATTCAGAAAGGGAACTAGCTCTATCTCCATTCCCAGGAGAACAGACCGCGCTGCGTGTATGCCTCGCCAATTCCATTCTGTTTAGGTTCTTATACCATGCCCATCACCATGGTATCGGAGCACCAGCCCCTGAAAAAACACGGAAGCTGAGTGTGTAGAGACGTGGAGTTAGGCACGCAGAAAGCCT
>NW_020671165.1:0-1505 GCF_002925995.2 Terrapene triunguis | reverse complement strand
TAAAGTGCTCTCAAATGAGCTCCAGACCAACAACAGTTCATGAACTGCGCAGAGACAATTAATGCAGAGAAGCAGCAAAATTCGTCAAAAAGATGACTGGTTATGACTTATTTACTTGTTCTTAAAAGAGAACAAAAAGGATCTGAGTCTCCTCCCTCTCAATAACCCCCTGCTCAGCCAATCAGGGTAGAGACTGTGGGGCGGGAGGCTGAGAGTTCTCACCAGAGAGCCCAAAGGAAGGCCCAGGTCACCGGTAGGGATCACTGTCCGAGCACTATTTCAGCCCCACTTTCTTGGGTGGACCTCCCACAATGGCAGATGCAGAGCATCCCCCCGCAACACACACACACACACACACACACACACACACACACTCACACCTCCTGGTGGTGGGAGGGGAACTGGAGAAAGGACAAAAGAGATGAAGTGAAAGGAAGGAGGGATGGAGGAAAAGGTAAAATGAAAAGGACAAACCCTAATGTCCCCAGTGATTCCACGGGACAAAATCCCAGGTGGGCTATAAAATTCTGCTACCTTGAACTAGTGTTTTCCATGCCTAGAATTCAGCTGGCACCAGGTGGATCAGACTGAACAGGTTCCAAACCTCTCCAAGGCTCTTACCTTCTCAACAGGGATGTCTGTTTTCTAGTAAAATCAGTAAAAGGAAAGGAGAAAACTCGAAAGATGTTCCTCCTCGCACTCACCTACGTGAACCCTAATACTCTCTCAAAGAGAGACCTCGAGAAGGAGAATTGCTGAAGCTAAGGGGGTCTCCGAGGTTTTCCTGGCTCTGCGCCCCTTTCCTGCCTGGCTCATGTCAGCATCTCTCTGTGAGGCACCACCTCCCCACCACCTTTGACCAATAGGCTGAGGTCCTGCAAAAGGCCTTTGTGATGTCACTGCCACACACACCCCTCCCCTGAAGTGCTATTGTCCTGCTGCTGGCCTGACACTTTGAAGGTTTGAGCTACTCTCTGTGGATCACCCCACTCAATGAGTGTTCATTCTAGGAAGCAAGCCGGCTAGACAGTAAAACATCAGATGCTGCTCCCAATGCTAAACTCCGTTTTTCGAAAATTAGTAGACTTTATGGCCAGAAGAGACCTTTAGAGCATCTAATCTAACCCCCTGCATATCACGGGCTACCTGTATAGCACAACAGTTACTTTTTTGGAAAACACATTCCAGAAAGGCATCTAGTCTTCATTCAATGACATCAAGAGATGGAGAATCCACCACTTCCCCTTTTAGTGAGTGTCAGGGGGCTCCATTTCCCCTTCTACTAGCTCCCCATTTACAGTGAGCCAGAGCAGTACCTGCAGCAGGGAGCAGGAGTTGCTGGTGGACTCAGAGGCACAGCCCCTGCAGTGCCTCAGGCACTTGGCGCAAGAGCCGGATGATGCGGAGCTGGTGCATCACTTTGGCCATGACGTTCTCCTGCTGCAAGGGAACGAGAATCTGTCAGAGACTCAAACGCCCCGAGGAATCAGGGGGAATTAAGGGCA
>NW_020671164.1:0-2212 GCF_002925995.2 Terrapene triunguis | reverse complement strand
TGGAATGTATGTTAACATATACGTTTATGGTGTTAAGAAATAGGACTGATATCTTGCTCAAGTGCCATTTGACTCCGACAGGCTCGGTAGTAACGGCTGCTAAACCCCAGAACCCTCCCACTGTTGTAATGCCAGAATCGGTGTCCCCTTCGGCTCCTTCACCCCCACAGGCTTTGGAGAGTACCCCCCCCCTTGGTGGGATTGTATCCGTTGATTACTGAGAGTGTGTTAGCCCGTCCAGGAATACAGGATCTTGTGTCATGTTGCTTTTAACATCTGGCTGCTTTTAAGGCAGAGGCAGAGGCAGGAGAATTCTCAACGAATCCAAGCAAGTTCATTTCTATCTTTGAAGGTTGTCTAGCTAGCCATAAGCCTCACGAGGGAGGACTCGGGTAGCCTTATGAGTAAGAATGTTTAAGGGAAGAGACCAGGAAGGGTGGGGGCTAGTTGAGAAACCCACCCTCCTAGCTAAATTGGTAGTGAAAAAGCGGGTGCCCATGGAAGGGACGGTTCAGCAAGAAAAGCAGGATCAGGCCCAAGCGGGCAGGCAACAGACAGAGAGATTGGAAAACAGGTTGGAAACTTTGAGGGCATAGTGGAAGGAAAAGAGTAAGTAATTATAAGCATGGGGATTTCAAATCCCCAGGACAATAATTGGAATGGTAAAATCTGAGTTGATTGGGTGTCGTTTTGGGAGACAAGCAAGTGATTTAAGAAAAGAGAGTGAGAAGTTAACTCTGTAGTTGCTAGAGGGAATCAAGCAGTGAAACTTGGTAGGAATGTCTGTAAGTAATTCAGGCAAGAGGTTATTTAAGTGGAATTATTCGACTATGAATACGTTAGTCTAATTTGCTGAAGAACACTCCTGCTGTGTACAATCTGTGTTTTATAAGTTTGAGATGAATTGGTATTGTTTTAACGTTGCAAAACTGAGAATACTTTTGTCAGACACAGGAAACTAGTGTTGTTTAAGGTATTTAGCATTTAGTCCTTAAGGTGACTTAACGCATTATAAGATTTAAAATCTTTTAACTAAAGACCAAAGGTTGTGGCTGCAGCAGGGTAGTCAAAGCCAGGAAAATAAAAGATTTGAATTTGTTTTTGGGTAACAAAATAGCAGATAAAAGATCTGGTAAAGAGAGAGAAGGCATTTAAGGTTTAAAAAGGAAAAGCTATTAGACACCAGAGGTTGTACGTGAAATCCTCAGAAGTGAGTGTGCTTGTCCTGGTTTGTTGCATCAAAGCTTTGCACAGAAATTATGTTACTGGAAAGGGATAGCAATGAGTATGTGTTAATGGTTAGAGAAAAGGTGTATGAGTGAAGAGTGGAAAGTTCCTTTGGAAGTTAGAAGAAGCCGAGAAAGGGAGAAGAGAAAAAAAAAAAAGCACAGAATGAGTTAACTGAGAGGAAAATACAGCTGGCCTCAGTCCAAGGACATTGTTCATAGCCAAGACTTTGCTGACAACCAAGAAAAAGGGGGGGCCTGAATGTGCCCAAGCAAGTGAGATCTGCAAAATACTGCAAGGCATAATGAGGACAACAGAAGGGTTAAAAGGCAGTTTTGCTGGATAGTATTGGCTCAAGGATTTAAAAATTCCCCCACTCTGTTCAGACAGGCTTTGGCCAGAGACTTGGAGGAGTGGGATAATTCAGACAAAGCCCTCTTGCTGTAATATGTAGATGACTTGCTAATTGCTGCTGTGGATCTAATCCCTTGTCTCAGAGCTACTGTGAGTCTCTTAAACTTTATTGGACTGCGAGGATACAGGGTATCTCAAAGCAAAGCCCAAATTGCTCTTTCAGAGGTTCAATATCTGGGATTTCACATCAGGCAGAATATGGATTCCAGAGTTTGGACTGTGGGCTAAACCTCTGTATGAATGTGTTAAGGGAACGGAACATGACCCCTTTCACCGGTCCCCAGAAGCGGACAGGGCATTTCAGCTATTAGGTGCCTGGAAGCGTCCTGTGGCATACTTTTCTAAACAACTGGATCAAGTTTCAAAGGGATGGCCAGCCTGTTTGAGGGCAGTCGCAGCTACTGTTCTAGTGCTTGGGGAAGCGGAGAAACTGACACTGGGAGGAACTGTGTAAGAGTGTATATTCCCCATATGGTCCGAGCCTTGCTGGACACTAAGGGTGGTCTTTGGCTCACACAGGCTCGGGTTGCTCGGTACCAGGCGAAGCTGTTAGAGAATCCTGAAGTCACCC
>NW_020671163.1:0-1359 GCF_002925995.2 Terrapene triunguis | reverse complement strand
GTTACAGAGCTGGGCACACTTAGTGTTTCTGGTTTTTTTTTTTTTTAATATATTTGTGTGTGTGTATTTATGTATAAATAGAAAGTTAAAAGTACCATTTTTATGCCTATTTTTTTTTCTTGCTAGCTAGCTGTGGTACCATACCAAGGTTAAAATCTGCTGTCTTAAGTAAGGAAGATGAGAAGAAGAATTACCATGCTCCTGGGACCACTGTGAGTTATGTCTGTCGTCCAGGATATGAGAGGACCGAACTGAGACCTGTCATTACTTGTCTTGAGAATTTCACATGGTCAGAAGCCCCTGACTTCTGTAGAGGTGAGTGTCTTTTTTATCACTTTTCTCTCTCCATTGAGCGAGTGGCCCTCTGTGAGCAGATAGGAGTGTTTTGTGTTAAGCAGCTGGTTCACATTTCGGCACTGGCTTGTCAATGTTAGTTTGAAAAACCTTTTTGTCAGGTTTTGATGTTAAATTTCAATTAAGCTTTAAATGGCGAGAGAAAGCAAAGTGAGTACTATTGAACGTTAGACAGCGCCTGCAGTAGTTAAGCTTTTCATTGTGTTCGTTGTGCTTCCCAGCAGCAATAGGAAATCACAAATAATGAAGTAAAGTTAATATAATACTCTGGTAAAATCCATTTAAAAATGGTGAGCACAGTATCCCTGGAAACTACATGTGAAGGAGAATAATGGTACACCTCTACCTCGATATAACGCTGTCCTCGGGAGCCAAAAAATCTTACCGCATTATAGGTGAAACTGCGTTATATCGAACTTGCTTTGATCCGCCGGAGTGCGCAGTCCCGCCCCCCCAGAGCGCTGCTTTACTGCGTTATATCAGAATTCATGTTATATCGGGTCGCGTTATATCGGGGTAGAGGTATATTATTTTTGTTGTTGTTAAAATTCAGACATTTAAAAATTCTAGCCTCAGAGAGCACTCATTCAGCATACAGTTCAACCAAACTGACTCACCGTATTAAAAAATAAATGCAATATTTAATAACTATATGTATGGCAGAGTTGTTCAAATACCCCAAAATACATAACAAAATTTAAATGATGAATGGCCTGCGTTGTGAATAATACCATAAGTTTTGGCAAAGCTACCCATATTGAGTCTGTATCTCTTGTATTCCATTTAAAAACCTACATTAATCCAGGGTGAGAGGAAGGAGCCAACTGAGTGATCACCCTTAACCACAGCTCCTTGCATGTCTGTATTATATTCTGTTTGACAAACATAGGCTATATCTTAATGCTGATGTGAATTTCTTGTGTAGTCTTAGGGTATGTCTACACTACAAAATTAGGTTGATTTTATAGAAGTTGATTTTTAGAAATCAATTTTATACAGTCGATT
>NW_020671162.1:0-2876 GCF_002925995.2 Terrapene triunguis | reverse complement strand
GACTAAGTAGTGATCAGATTTACTCTGCTACATGCGCAGCTTGTAAAACTGTGATTCCCCATAACTAACAATAAACATTTCTCCGAGTACTAGTTCCCCGCGCAGGCAGTTAGAGAGAACTGGTCAGTCTGTGTGATGGCACCATCTGGTTGTGTTAAATATTATTTAAGGAGTAGGTTAAAGTAAGGACCCCTTATAATAAATTATACTAGCAAAACTGTTTCAATTTGAACTTGAAATAATAATTATAGGGAGGTACTTTTTAAAAAAATAACAAATCTTATTTAAAATAAAGCCTAATCTGGAAGTTATATTTGAAATGTGAGTGTCTTTGTTGTTAAAACTGAAGATTAAGATTTTTTTTAAAACCTGCAGCCAATGTATAGGGAGTGGATTTGCATGAAGGGGCCGTTCTACAGCACTGGGGGTTTAAGAGGGAATCGGAGGGTCCCAGCCACAGACCCGTTTGCCTCAGGAAGCCGAGCTCTTCTGGATTCCCCATCATGGCCTGGGCCCCTCTGCTCCTCACACTGCTCACTTACTGCTCAGGTGAGGGAATTGTTTGCTATAGTGACAAAAATGTGAAGGACACTTGCAGGTGAGGAGGTTTGTCTGTGAGGATCCGGAGTCCTTGTGCTGAGTGTGTTTGTAATGTTGATTTCAGGGGTCAGTTCGCAGCCCGTGGTGACTCAGGAGCCCTCGATGTCGGTGACCTCAGGAGGGGCTGTCACTCTGTCCTGCAGCCTGAGCACTGGAGCCATCACCACCAGCAACTATCCAGCCTGGTACCAGCAGAAACCAGGCTCTGCTCCTCAGCTGCTTATATACAGCACCAATTCCAGACCCTCCGGAATCCCTGCCCGGTTCTCTGGGTCCATATCCGGTAACAAGGCTGCCCTGACCATCACCGGTGTCCAGGCAGAGGATGAGGCTGACTATTACTGTGCTGTAACAACTGGTAGTGCGAATCACAGTGATCCAGCCAGATGGGGAACTGAGACAAAAACCTCCCGTCTTCCCCACGTCATCTCCTCCAGCTGGGCTCTGCACTGGCTGCACAATTTGCTTCCTCCCTTCAATACATCACACACTGATTGCTCCTTCTTTGGAATTTAAGCAACTTCCTGTCAGCAGGGGGCGCTGCTCCATGCACTGACCATTCACTCTCCCTGGGGGAGATGTCAGCTACTCCTATGCTTTCCACTCAGTCTCTTTACAAGGAGCAGCTTTTCCTGCCTCATAGATCCCTGTGTTACAGACCCACCACTGCCGGGGTCAAACTGGGAGCAGACGGCCACGTGCTCCTGGGGTACAGAGACACGTCTCCCCTAACGCAGTTCCCCTGTGTTACCCCACCAGCTGGACAACACCCTGAATGGCCTGGAAGTTAGAGGACACTTAGGAAAGATCTATCAGATCCCTTAGTCTATTCCAGTTGCCAGGGCTGGATGAAGTCTCCAGACACCGGGTATATCAGATAATAGATTATAATCAAAATCCCTCCTCCCTAGAACCTGCTCCCTGGCCCCATCCCAGCTGCTTTGCAGCTTCCCTGGTCCTCTCCAGAAGTTCATTAGTGTCTCCATGACCCCTGCTCCTCCTGGCCCCTGCAGCCCAGCAAGCCACAGGCCCGTGGCCGTGTCTAGTTCCCCGTGGGCCAGTCTCGGTGCTCAGGTACCTCAGTGATGGGTGCGGCATAAGAACCTCAATAGAAAAGTTCATCTGCTGGCTGCAGAGTCAGTGTCCCGCTGCATGGAAGGCCGGGGCTGTCCTAGCCAAAGCAGGAGTGTTGGTGGCTGTGTCCCAAAGCTCCCCCTCCTCCCTGACCCCCGTCCTCTAGAGCCTGGCCTGACACTAGCACCTTCCATAACCCCTCAGCAGCAGGGCTGCCCAGAGGATTCGGGGGCCTGGGGTCTTTGGCGGCGGGGGTCCTTCTGCTCCGGGTCTTCAGGGCACTTCGGCGGCGGGTCCCGGAGCGAGTGAAGGACCCCCGCCGCCAAATTGCCGCCGAAGACCCGGAGTGGAAGGAGCTCCAGGAATTCGGCAGCGGGTCCTTCACTCGATCCGGGTGTGTTTGGCGGCACTGAAGGACCTGCCGCCGAAAACTCTCATGGGGGCCCCTGAAAACTCTCATGGGGGCCCCTGCGGGGCCTGGGGCAAATTGCCCCACTTGCCCCTCCGTCTGGGCAGCCCTGCCCAGCAGGGCCCTGCCCCCTGCTCTGAGCAGGCTGAGGTGACATGGGGGTAAAACACTGTCTACACTAGGGCTCCCATTACTGCTAGCACCAGTGGGGTGTAACAGCAGGAGATTTCATGAGGAACATTAGTGTAGACACAGGGGACCAGTTCTCCTCCCATTTCTCTCTGCTCCTTCAGCGATGCCTCCTCCCCACTCCCTGTCTCTGTGGGACTCCACAGGACTCCGGCCTCGTCCCTGCCTCTTCCCTCCCCCCCACCACATTCCCTGTGTGTGCGACCCGCCCCCATTGCCTCACACGTCATTTCTGTGCTCAGGACTCACAAATCTCCCTCCCCACGTGTGGCAGCGGCGCCGTCTTCACAGCTGGGATCCTGGCCAACAGCCGCCGCTCTCCTACTGCCCAGCTCTGAAGGCAGCACCACTGCCAGCCGCAGGGCAGAAGTAAGGGTAGCAGTATCGCAACCCGCTCCACAATAACCTTGCAAACCCTCCTTCCACACAACTCCTTTTTGGGGCGGGACTCCTACAATTACAACACTGTGAAATTTCAGATTCAAATAAGTGAAATCATGAAATTTATTATTTTTAAAATCCAATGACCGTGAATTTCGTAGCGCCCTAAATATGACACAAGAATTGCTCCTCCTTAGGAATTTCAGCCACCCCTTGTGCCATC
>NW_020671161.1:0-1421 GCF_002925995.2 Terrapene triunguis | reverse complement strand
GGTTTGTGTCTGCTGTAGTGCTAGGGATCAGGGCTGTGACACTTTTACAAGCAGAAGGATCGTACAACATGAAACGTACACACGCGGCTTTCCCACTGATGGAGATTTTATATTAGTTCTTTTTTCAGTGCTTTTCTTAATAGAAAGTATAAGCTCATCCTTAGCTGTGCCAAGCTTGCATTTGTTGCAGCTGAGAAGGAAGGAGGAAAGGAGCCCCTAAGCCACCTCTCTAATTCTAAGTTAGCTTGGGGCCAAAACAGCCCCTGACATAATTTAGAGCAGCCACAGGACACAAAGCACAAATTTAATTAGCAGATTGGAGAACCTGACCCTATGTGGTTTTTTTCTATGAGGGTGGGAGTTTGGCCTAAATAAGGATTTGAACCTATGTGCGGAGGGCTTAACAAATGTGGCAATGAGGAGCATAGCAGAGTTAACACACGATGTGTAAGGAGTAGCGAAATTGTGCCCTCTGTAAATTGTAGTTTTTGGATCATTCCTTTAGAACATCGTGTTGTTTTCATAAAGGGGCTAGTTTGTATTTTTAGAAACTTTTTAAAGTTCTTTATATAGAGAATGGATCCATCACCGATCTTCTGTGCAATGCTTAAGTAAGTGAGCTGGATTGGATAGCATATAGATATTGGGTGCAGAAATGAGGTCTCTTCTTCACCCTTCAATGTCTGCTCTGTGTGGGGGGCATTTAGCTAGTGAGTTGCATAGTTTGTGGACCCACTGGCTACATCCCACTCCAACAGTCTATGTACCATAAAGAGAGAGCCACTGTGGAGCACTGCCTTGGGACCAACAAGAGGAGCAGAGACCTCTGTGCACTCTCTATACAGAAGACCTGGTTGCCGTGTGTTCCAGGCCCTGCATGCCTTTGCATTAAAGTGCACTTTTGTGAGTAACTGATTGGAAGGGGATTTTTATTCTCTATCAAGCATCTCTGCTTCTGGTGGCAAACCCAATGCTGGCCTCACCAGGAACAACAACAACAGAACTGAAGGAGGGACAGGGTGATGCCCTCACACACTTCGGTTTCTGCTATTCCACACAGGTACATGCCCTGCCCTTGCTGCTAAAGGAAATAACAAGCCAGTCGACAAAGCCCCAGGTCAATGATGGCACCTTTCACGCTGATTTCAACAGGACTGTTCTAATTAAGAAACAATCTGCTGCATTTTTGTCCTGGGTTAATCAAAAGCACCAAGGCATCATGCTCTCCCTTCGGCCTACCCCTGCAATAAGGAGATTCTCAGATGGAATGGTGCATATTGAAAAATGCACCTTGAACATTTGACATTTCTGCTAAGTTGCCTTAATAGATTTGGAAGCCTGAAACTCCCTAAAAGGTTGCCTTCGCAGGAAATGAACTCACTGAACAAAACAATAAAGGGGTGGAAGATTTTTTTTCCAAA
>NW_020671160.1:0-2184 GCF_002925995.2 Terrapene triunguis | reverse complement strand
GATCAAGCATTTATATTTACTGTGTCTCACAAAACATGAACAAGGGAACATTCGATTACATTCGATTACATTGAAAATCTGAACATATAACACTGAGAAAAGAAAATTGTTTACATAATACATATTTGGGCTGTGGAACTCCTTACCAGAGACATTATTGAAGCAAAGCGTTTAGCTGAATGGAATTTACTAATGGATTGGCCATTGTAGGTAGGGCTGGTGGCACCACCGTTAGTTAAGGCTGTCTGTCACCTTCAATTAGGAGACATCATTTTCAGTTGCTTATAAGTTTACCAAACTTGAAGCGTTTGGACTGAAATTTCCCATGCTGGGTGTCTGCTTCCAGCTGAATTGTATTTTCAAAGTTTCAGACCTAAAAGTTCAGCTGCATTCTCAAGCGAAGCTAGGAGAGAAGATGTCTTGCCCATGTTGAAAAATTCTTATAATTATTCCAGTGAGGACCATTACAACCTCCATGCTTTACAGCACATAAAAGTCAGGAAATAGCCTCCCCTTGCGACCCCCCCCACCATAAACAGCCAGAGCTCTGAGATGCAAGAGGAGGAGGTGACAGACTCTGTGCATGAACACACAGGTGGCTCCTGAGGTTTTTATTCAGTTCTTTCTCCAAGAAAAGTTTAGCCTCGGAGGGGCCTGATTAAACTATGGGCCGGGGCCTCAGAATTTGGCCTTTGTATTGTACATCTAGTAACACCTTTCATCCTCAAGGATTCACTGTGCCACTGAAATGCAGCCGCCTTGGGGCTCGAGGCCATCAGCAGAAAGAGACATTTTGGCCCATGATACTGGCGCAAACTCATTACCTGTGAACAGTGCCCTGGGATGTTTAATGGCTATGCAGAGCAGAAAGGACCACAGACCTATTCTCTATCCCACCGTGCGCATGTTGTTGCACTGGGCTTGTTGAGCAAGTGAGCTCTTCAGTGACAGATGGGTACCTGTGAATTCTGAGATGGAAGTATCTTCCCTGGGAATCCCCTTTAGGTATCCATGTCCCACACCTCTCTCACCCCAGCATCTGCAGCAACATCCCACGCCGAGAGTCGATACAGTGGTGAGCACTGTTTATAATAGAGATCTGTGCAATCCCAGGGTAATTCTCTCAGCCTCTAGGGGAGAAGCGGCATCTGAATGTAAACAGGCTGGACACTGGAGACACTCTAGCCAATGACTCTCTTTCCATGTCTGTGCTTCTGTGTTCTTTATCCAGCTTTAGGAGTAAACGGTAATTAAGGGACCTTCCCAAAGGAAGATGAGAACTTTTGGGCTCTGTGATGAGCCACAGAGGAATTGGCTGCTCTGTGAATTTGTGTATATTTAAAAATTATAGTGTATGAGTAAGAGAATTAGGGATAATACCTAGGTCTCTTCCAACCCTAATCTCCTATGATTCTATGGCCTTGTGGATGCTCAGCACCTGTGATAGTCAGGATGCTTTGGGTTCCTAAACATGCATGGATGTGCACCTAGCCCAGGATCCTGGCTCTGAAAGTGGCTGAACCCAGATGCTTCAGGGTAAGATGTGAGTAACTAGGCAGATGTAGGATATTCTGCTCCCCACCCCTAGTAACTCTTCTTAATCTCTAAAACAGATCTGGATATCTAGTTCCAAAAAGAACTAGATAAGTTCATGGAGGATAGGTGTTCCCAGTCTCTCCTTGCTAGAACCTCAGAATGGGCGTTAGGGGATGGATCACTTGGTGATTACCTGTTCTGTTCTTTCCCTCTGGGGCACCTGGCATTGACCACTGTCGGAAGACAGGATACTAGATGGACCTTTGGTCTGACCCAGTGTGGCCGTTCTTATGTTCTTATGAGAAAGTTGCCTGAGGGGAGACACGAGCACTTTCTGCAGGCACACGGGGCTGTCGCTAAGGTCTCAGAGACCAGTAATTCTCATCAGTAACTATCACCATACCATGCAGCACCTTTCATTGAAGGATCTTCAAAATACTTAGCAAAAGAAAGTCACTATGAACATAACCCCATTATACAGATAGGTACACTGAGGCAAAGGAGATGTGACCTTGCCAAGGTCACACAGAGAAGAACAGACAGAACCCAGGAGTCCTGACTTGCCTACTGTAGCCACCGTTTCTTCGTCAGTAACTGAGCGCATGAAAAGAAGGAAATGGACTCATGCTGTAGCAGGGCCTGTTCTTT
>NW_020671159.1:0-2907 GCF_002925995.2 Terrapene triunguis | reverse complement strand
GTCCCAGAGTTCAGTGTGGTTCTCTGTTCTCCATTCTGTATGTAAATTGAGATGTCTTCCTGTCTCATCTTTCATGCAGATGAGGCTAGGGGAGTTGTCTCTGCTCTCCATTCTGTATGCTAATGGAGATTTCTTAATCTTGTCACCCTTGTCAGGAGCGGTCTAGGTGTGTCACCCAATGCCCTTCACTGCTCTCTGCAAGTTTTTTCCTCTGATCGGCTTTAGTTTAAGCAGAGGTGTGTGTGGGGGGGTGTCTTTCATGAATCAGGCTGGAGACTGCACCCTGGCTCCCCAAGAACACAGAGGTGTCTGGTATCAGGGGGTTGGCACTGGAGGTTACTAGAAAGGACAACAAGACTCCATTCTGGGGGTTAGGAGGTGAATCCATCCCTCAGTGGTGGGCAGGTGCTGGGTGGAAATGCTGCTGGTTCCAGGTGCCCTTAATTCCCCCTGATTCCTCGGGGAGTTTGAGTCTCTGACAGGTTCTCGTTCCCTTGCAGCAGGAGGACGTCACGGCCAAAGTGATGCACCAGCTCCGCATCATCCGGCACTTGCGCCAGGTGCCTGAGGCACTGCGGGGGCTGTGCCTCTGAGGCCACGAGCAACTCCCGCTCCCTGCTGCAGGTACTGCTCTGGCTCACTGTAAATGCGGAGCTAGTGGAAGGGGAAATGGAGCCCCCTGGCACTCACTAAAAGGGCAAGTGGTGGGTTCTCCATCTCTTGATGTCATTTAATGAAGACTAGATGCCTTTCTGGAATGTGTGTGCCCAAAAAGTAACTATTGTACTATACAGGAAGCCTATGATATGCAGGGGGTTAGATTAGATGCTCTAAAGGTCTCTTCTGGCCATAAAGTCTACTAATTTTGGAAAAACTGAGTGTAGCATTGGGAGCAGCCTCTGATGTTTTCCTGTCTAGCCGGCTTGCTTCCTAGAATGAAAACGCATTGAGTGGGGTGATCCACAGAGAGTAGCTCAAACCTTCAAAGTGTCAGGCCAGCAGCAGAACATTAGCACTTCAGGGGATGGGTGGGTGTGGCAGTGACATCACAAAGGCCTGTTGCAGGACCTCAGCCTATTGGTCAAAGGTGTTAGGGAGGTGGTGACCTCACAGAGAGATGCTGACATCAGCCAGGCAGGTCAGGGGCGCAGAGCCAGGGAAACCTCAGAGACCCCTGTGGCTTTGCTTCAGCATGTCTCCTTCTCGAGGTCTCTCTTTGAGGACTGAGAGAGTATTAGGGTTCACGTAGGTGAGTGCGAGCAGGAGCCTCTTTCGAGTTTTCTCCTTTCCTTTTACTGATTTTACTAGAAAACAGACGTCCCTGTTTAAAGGTAAGAGCCTCCAAGAGGTTTTGGAACCTGCTCAGTCTGATCCATCTGGTGCCAGCTGAATTCTAGGCATGGAAAACACTAGTTTAAGGTGGCAGAAATTTATTCCCTCCCTGGGATTTTGTCCCGTAGAATCACTGGGGACATTAGGGTTTGTCCTTTTCGTTTTACCTTTTCCTCCATCACTCCTTCCTTTCTCTTCATCTCTTACTTCTTTTGTCCTTTCTCCTGTTCCCCTCCCACCACCAGGAGTGGGGTGTGTGTGTGTGTGTGTGTGTGTGTGTGTGTGTGTGTGTGTGTGTGTGTTGCTGGGGGTGCTCTTCACCTCCCCTTGTGGGAAGTTCCTCCAAAACTGTGGGATTGAAATAGTGCTTGGTCTCCACTGACACTAGATGCTGCCATCCTGTGGCTTAGCATTAGTGTCTGGGATGACTTGGGACAAGATCTCAACCTCCCCGCAACCCACTTCACTGCTGCCAGAATCCCTCCTGCCCACCCTGCTAGAGCCGCCTCCCTGCCCAACCTGGGTGGGGGTGGAGAAGAGGGTTCTGAGAACTTGAGCTGTGGTTTGGAGGTGGAACAGCTGTCAAGGGCACTGAGGGGGAGGTAGCAGGAGCTCACCCTATAAGGAGTGGCGTTGGCATTGGAGGTTACTAGAAAGGACAAGAAGACTCCATTCTGGGGTTCAGGAGGTGAATTCATCCCTCAGTGGTGGGCAGGTGCTGTGTGGAAATGCTGCTGGTTCCAGATGCCCTTAATTCCCCCTGATTCCTCGGGGCGTTTGAGTCTCTGACAGGTTCTCCTTCCCTTGCAGCAGGAGGACGTCACGGCCAAAGTGATGCACCAGCTCCGCATCATCTGGCTCTTGCGCCAGGTGCCTGAGGCACTGCAGGGGCTGTGCCTCTGAGGCCATCAGCAACTCCTGCTCCCTGCTGCAGGTACTGCTCTGGCTCACTGTAAATGGGGAACTAGTGGAAGGGGAAATGGAGCCCCCTGGCACTCACTAAAAGTGAAATTGGTGAATTCTCCATCACTCAGACTAGATGATCATAATGGTCCCTTCTGACCTTAAAGTCTATGAGACTTAATTTCATTTATGTCATTTTATGAAGACTAGATGCCTTTCTAGAATGTGTTTGCCCAAAAAGTAACTATTGTTCTACATAGGAATCCTGTGATATGCAGGGGGTTAGATTAGATGCTCTAAAGGTCTCTTCTGGCCATAAAGTCTACTAATTTTCAAAAAACTGAGTGTAGCATTGGGAGCAGCCTCTGATGTATTACTGTCTAGCTGGCTTGCTTCCTAGAATGAACACTCATTGAGTGGGGTGATCCACAGGGAGTAGCTCAAACCTCCAAAATGTCTGGCCAGCGGCAGGACATTAGCACTTCAAGGGATGGGTGGTTGTGGCAGTGACATCAGAAAGGCCTTTTGCAGGACCTCAGCCTATTGGTGAAAGGTGGTGGGGTGGTGGTGACCTCACAGAGAGATGCTGACATCAGCCAGGCAGGACAGGGGCGTAGGGCCAGGGAAACCTCAGAGACCCCTGTGGCTTAGCTTCAGCAATTCTCCTTCTCG
>NW_020671158.1:0-1405 GCF_002925995.2 Terrapene triunguis | reverse complement strand
CGGGACTCCCATGCCCTATCCAACTGCTCCCTGCCCCTGACAGGACCCCCAGAACCCCCAACCCATCTAACCCCCCCTGCTCCCTGTCCCTGACTGTCCCACCCCTCTCCACACCCCTGCCCACCAGACAGCCCCCCCTGAACTCCCGACCCATCCAACCCCTCCCCCTGTCCCCTGACCAGGGCCGGCTTTAGCAAGAGCCCAGGAATTGGGCTGCGCTCCGGCCGGAGCTCCGGCTGGGGTTGTGGGGGCTTGGGGCCGGGCCGGAGGTGCTCGGCCGGGGCCGGGCCGGAGGTGCTCAGCCAGGGCCGGGCCGGCGTGCTCGGCCAGAACCGGGGCCTCCGCCCTGGGGCCCGAGCCGGGCTGGAGCCGCTGGGGCCGGAGCCGCTGGGGCCGGGGCCGCTCGGCCAGCACCGCTCGGCCGGGGCCGGGGTGGCGCGCTCGGCCGGAACTGAGGCCAGTGCCCCGGGGCCCGAGCCAAGCCGGAGCCGCTGGGGCCGGGGGTGCTCAGCCGGCACTGCTCGTCCGGGGCCAGGCCAGCGCGCTCGGCCAGAACCGGGGCTGGTGCCCCGGGGCCAGTGCCCCGGGGCCCGAGCCAAGCCGGGCCGGAGCCACTGGGGCCAGCCGGGGCCGGAGCCGCTTGGCCGGGACCGGAGGGAGCCGCTCGGCCAGGGCCAGACTGGGCCGCGCCACCCCTCTCCGGAGCCCTCCTCCTCGCGTCCCTCCCCGCCCCAGCTTACCTGCTGCTGCCCGCCTGCCCCTGCTTGTTTTCAGACTTCCCGCGAACACCTGATTCGCGGGAAGCAGGGGAGGGGGAGGAGCAGGGGGGCGGAGCATTCAGGGGAGGGGAGGAGGGGGAAGTGAGCTGGAGAAGGGGTGGGGAGCTGTGGGGCCAGGCAGTGTGCTAAGGCTGCAGGGGATGGGGGGAGCCGGGAGAGGGCTTTAGCTGCTGAGCGGCGCTTGGCTGCCACTTTTCAGTCTATAAATAGCCGACCGGGGGGAAATCCTGGACATTTTTAGATTTTTAGAAATCCCCCCGGACAGCTATAAAGAACGAAAAGCCGGACATGTCCGCGGAAATCCGGACATATGGAAGCCCTAGAGAACCACAAAGTTTGACTCTGGAAAGAGTGCAGATAGAGGCTTGTCACTTGGGGGGAGCACAGGCCTAGGCCTGTCCCTTGGAAAGAGTGCCCATGGAAGAGACTGGGGAAGAGAACATAGGTGCAGCTTGCCCCTGAGTTGTGACAGCATCTACCGAACAGGAATCATGGTGTTCTTAGGTGTGGCCTCATGGATAGGGCCTTTACCTTTGGTTACTGGAAAAAAGTATAGGAGAGATATTAAAGGGTGTGACGGGTTGGATCACAGAAACCCCCTTGGGAGCTGCCAGCCGATGTGCAAA
>NW_020671157.1:0-1259 GCF_002925995.2 Terrapene triunguis | reverse complement strand
GATTCCAGACTACGTGCTACTGGCCTGGCGTGGTAAAGTGTCCTACCATGGCAGACGGGATAAGGCAGCCCTCCCCAGAAACCTTTTGCAAAGGCTTTGGGAGTACATCCAGGAGAGTTTTCTGGAGATGTCCCTGGAGGATTTCCGCTCCATCCCCATACACGTTAACAGACTTTTCCAGTAGCTGTACTGGCCGCGATTGCAAGGGCAAATTAATCATTAATCATTAAACACGCTTGCTTTTAAACCATGTGTAATATTTACAAAGGTACACTCACCAGAGGTCCCCTGTGTGCCCTCAGGGTCTGGGAGCACGCCTTGGGTGAGTTCGGGGGTTACTGGTTCCAGCTCCAGGGTGATAAACATATCCTGGCTGTTGGGGAAACCAGTTTCTCCGCTTCCTCGCGGCTGTGAGCTATCTACATTTTCTCCATCCTCATCTTCCTCGTACTCCGAACCTGCTTCCCTGTGTGTTTCTCCAGCCAAGGAGTCATAGCACACGGTTGGGGTAGTGGTGGCTGCACCCCCTAGAATGGCATGCAGCTCCACGTAGAAGCGACATGTTTGCAGCTCTACCCCGGACCTTCCGTTTGCTTCTCTGGCTTTGTGGTAGGCTTGCCTTAGCTCCTTAATTTTCACGCGGCACTGCTGTGCGTCCCTGTTATGGCCTCTGTCCTTCATGGCCTTGGAGACCTTTTCTAATATTTTGCCATTTCGTTTACTGCTTCGGAGTTCAGCTAGCACTGATTCATCTCCCCATATCGCGAGCAGATCCCGTACCTCCCGTTCTGTCCATGCTGGAGCTCTCTTGCGATCCTGGGACTCCATCAGGGTTACCTGTGCTGATGAGCTCTGCATGGTCACCTGTGCTCTCCACGCTGAGCAAACAGGAAATGAAATTCTAATGGTCACGGGGCTTTTCCTGTCTACCTGGTCAGTGCATCTGAGTTGAGAGTGCTGTCCAGAGCGGTCACAATGAAGCTCTGTGGGATAGCTCCCGGAGGCCAATAACGTCGAATTCCGTTCACACTACCCCAATTCCGACCACCTAAGGCCGATTTTATTGCTAATCCACTCGTCGGAGGTGGAGTAAAGAAACTGGTTTAAAGGGCCCTTTAAGTCGAAAGAAAGGGCTTCATCGTGTGAACGTGTCCAGGCTTAATTCGATTTAACGTGGCTAAAGTCGACCTAAACTCGCAGTGTAGACCAGGCCTTAGTTTATTATTGATTACTTACTTTGAAGATTCCATCACTGACAA
>NW_020671156.1:0-1564 GCF_002925995.2 Terrapene triunguis | reverse complement strand
TATTAGAGCATAAGCTTTCGTGGGCTACAGCCCACTTCTTCGGATGTATATAACATATAACATATGCACCCGAAGAAGTGGGCTGTAGCCCACGAAAGCTTATGCTCTAATAAATTTGTTAGTCTCTAAGGTGCCACAAGTACTCCTGTTCTTTTCGCGGATACAGACTAACACGGCTGCTACTCTGAAACCTAAGACCATACAGTAACTTATTCAAACTACTCTTGCCTGCCTTTGACTTAGATGCGTGTATGTATATGTGTTCAACCAGCCTTTCATCTGACCGTCTCTTATACAAAACACATATGTTTGTCTTGCAAGCATCTGGCATCTCCCACCACAGTAATAGTGCCTCCCACCCCTAATATTATACTTGTAATCAGCTTTCTTACATAAATGTATAAGAAAATATATTCTCATGCTCAGTGTGTGGGCGTGTCGGGCTGGGGAGCATGCCAATAACTAGTAAAGCAATATGTGAGGCCATTACTTTTCCCCCTGTTGAGAATATGCTATTTAGTATGCAAACGATGAGCACCTAGAGAAAAGAGAGATGTTTCTTTAAGGGGAAGAGCTGATTAGCTGCTCTTGCTGGCAGCAAACAGCTGGTCAGTCGGGCAGGTTCAAGGCCATTTCAGCTCCCTCTCTTATGGAGGCACCATATGTTACATCTCTCACATCAGCAGCTTTATTTTCCCATAATCTTGCTCCAGAAGGGAAGCAACAAAGGAGGCGAAGGCGGGGAGAGCCCACGTTCTACACTTGGCTTATTATTCGCTAGTGTCAGTTTTGTGTGTGGACACGCTAGCCTTCCTCTCAGCCTGGGCTAAAACCAGGGAAGGGGAAAGGCACCTGTGAATGCTTTTTGCCTCCATTTCCTCCTAGCATGCTGGGGGGGGGGGGGGGGGGGGGAAGAATTCCCACATTAAGTTAAGTTGATTTTGGTGGGGTGTGGGGGGGTCTCACTTCTGGCTGCAATAGGTAATGCACTCATTCAGGTCCTCCCAGGCCTTAGGGGTCAGTTTCTCTCCTTTTTCCAAGCAACCGACCTCTGAGATAGACAGGCGTTAGGAATTAACCAGGGATTAGGGGCTAAACACGAACATTATATAATAGGTGAAATATTTCCTCCACTTGCTCAGTTTAACCCCCAGCTTTTGCCAGAGTGTTGGAAAGCGGGGGGGGGGGGTTCAGCCAACAGCTGGGAGGTGGCCGCCCAAAAGAAACGCCAGCCCCTGGAAGGGGGATAGAATCATAGACTATCAGGGTCGGAAGGGACCTCAGGAGGTATCTAGTCCAACCCCCTGCTCAAAGCAGGGCCAACCCCAACTAAATCATCCCAGGCCGTGCTGTCGCAATCGGCAGCAGGCGTCCACACCAGCGTGTGACACGAAGCTCTGGAGTCGCCGCTACTGCTCCGCACGGATCACTAGCTGCTCCACACGCCAGGGAGCGAGCGAGCTCCTGCAGCGGCAGGGGAGGGGAAGGCGCCCCCTGCACCACGCACAGCGGGGAGGTCTCCAGACACACTTCAGCTCCACCTTTGCAGCTCGCAGGCTGGGGA
>NW_020671155.1:0-1687 GCF_002925995.2 Terrapene triunguis | reverse complement strand
GAAGAAGTGAGGTTTTTACCCACGAAAGCTTATGCCCAAATAAATCTGTTAGTCTTTAAGGTGCCACCAGACTCCTTGTTGTTTTTGTAGATACAGACTGACACGGCTACCCCCTGATACTTGACCTCATGAAATATCATAATTCCAGCAGCTGCTGCTTGAAGAAAAACACCATAAACCACGCGAGCCAACAGCTCTGCCAGCGTGCACTGGCGTTCCCACCTTTGCTTACCCCAGTGGCAGTGCAGCCACGGGAGACTTCTCTAAACATACTAGTGTGAACACTACCTCCAGCTTCAAGGCTGCTTTCACTGAAGTCGCTGGGCCACATTCTGCTCTCATTTACCCTGCTGTAGATCTGGAGCGACTTCAGTGGAGTCACTCCAGATTTTCTTTCCGTGCCTGGGAAAGCCACAGAGTGGCTGAACCCCCATGAAGCTTTCAGCGTTATGGCTGCAGCCTGCGACATTATCAATAACACCTGAACTGAAGTGTTTAACTTTGAAGACAGCTGGAGTCTGAGCATGACCTTGAGCAAGTCTCTTTGTGTCTCTGTGCCTCAGTTTCCCATCCGTCAAATGGGGGTCATAGCACAGCCGTGCCTCACAGGATCGACACAGTGAAGATTGTGAGTTGCTCAGATATTATGGTGATGGGCGCCATATAGGCATCTAAAGATAGAGAAAGGTTGGGGGGGGGAACGGGCTCCCCACTTTAAAAAAAAATTAAATCCCAACAGGTCTGGAGTATTTTTTCCTGGTTCTTTTTTATCTTAGAAATATCATGAATGTCTGGCCCTCTCTGTTTTCACCTCCTACGTGTCGCAGGCCCTGTGCGCTGTGAGTGCTCACGTTGTAATTGAAGGGACGGACTGTTGAATCTTTAACAAGACATCCCTGTCTCCAAAATGTTAATTAGTCATTGACGTTAAATAGATGTTAGCAAAAGCCAAAGGCCAGCATTTGCTAAAGTGGGTGCCTACAGCTGAGGATCTAAATCTATCTTTAGGCAGCTAAATAAGCTCCCATTAGCCACCCGCTTCTCAAAATTATGGCCAGTGAACTTTAAAAATGAACTAAAAAACCCTTCCCCTCTCAATGGCTCAGCTTTCACTCTGGCTTCTGATTTCATCGTTTCACACGTTCTCCGGTCAGAGCCATCCAGCCTAGACAGGGCCACTCTGTCTAAGTATCAATAGAGCCCTCGTCATGTTAGTATGTGAGCACCTTGCAGTCCTCCCCCAGCATCGCTGGGAGGCAGGCTTCTATTAGCCCGGTTTTCTTCAGAGGAGGAACTGAGGGAAGAGGGTCAATTGAGTGATTTGCCCAACCTCCCAGGAGAGGCCAGGGGCAGAGCTAGGACTCACACCCCTGTTTTCTGAATCCCAGGCCAGGTCCCCATCTACTGAGCCATGCTGCCCACCGTAATAAACAAGTGCCATTAACCCCAGCTGGGCCATCAGCAGGGATGCAAGACCTTTGGCACTAAAAGCATCAGCCTCTTGAGACAGAGAGACCAACACACTCAGACCATCCAGTCAGCAGAGGGGGACAGACAACAAAGACTCTCCAAAGCAGGAAAGAAAGCAAAACAACTTGCCTTTTCTTTTCCAGCCCCTTTCAGGCTTTCGTTATACATCACAGGCAACATTTCAGTTTTCCTTCGCAAGTCTCCTTTGAAATCAAAC
>NW_020671154.1:0-1552 GCF_002925995.2 Terrapene triunguis | reverse complement strand
AGTCCCAATAGTAACATTCCCCTAATTCTAAGCAGGTCACCATGAGCTACATGACTCTGCTGAGGATTTCTGACACAGAGAAAGTCCGCATGCTGCGTGAAAGCCTCTAAAAACTAGGGCAGTATGCCGCCATGCTCTGCAAGGCAATGATACCAGAGTAATTGATAGTAGCCTGGCGCGGAAAAGTTTCCTACCACGGAGGACACAATAAGACCGCTCTGCCCAGGAACCTCATGCAAAGGCTTTCCAATTACCTCCAGGAGAGCTTCGTGGAGATGTCCCATGAGGATTTCAGCTCTATCCCCGGACATATAGACCTTATTTTCCAGTAGCTGCACTGGCAAGGACTGAAAAGTAGAGCGCCTAGGGCAAACTAATCATGATAAACCGGACATTGTTAGATTCTTTTGCAGTAGTTGCACTGCCAAGGACTTAAACGTTAAGCGCCTAGGGCAAACCAATCATGAAAAACCCATTGTTAATGTTCCTGTTCTGTTCAAAATAAATGTTTACATGTTTACAACACTTACCGACTGATCCTTCCACTGATTCAGGGTCCGGGTTAACTCCTGGGGACGGTTGGTAGGGGATCTCTGTGAGGGTGATGAAAAGATCCTGGCTGTCGGGGAAATCAGCGTTGTAAGCGCTGTCGACTGCCTCATCCTCCTCATCTACTTTCTCATCTTCCCCGTCCGCTAACATCTCCGAGGAAGCGACCCTCGACAATATCCCATCCTCTGAGTCCACGGTCAGTGGTGGGGTACTGGTGGCGGCCGCACCTAGAATGGAATGCAGTGCCTCGTAGAAACGGGATGTCTGGGGCTGGGATCCGGAGCGTCCGTTTGCCTCTTTGGTCTTCTGGTACTCTTGTCTCAGCTCCTTGATTTTCACGCGGCACTGCGTTGCATCCCGGCTGTATCCTCTCTCTGTCATGGCTTTTGAGATCTTCTCGTAGATCTTTGCATTCCGTCTTTTGGAGCGCAGCTCGGAAAGCACGGACTCATCGCCCCACACAGCGATCAGATCCAAGACTTCCCGATCAGTCCATGCTGGGGCCCTCTTTCTATTCTGAGATTGCATGGTCACCTCTGCTGGAGAGCTCTGCATCGGTGCCAGTGCTGCTGAGCTTGCCATGATGTCCAAACAGGAAATGAGATTCAAACTGGCCAGACAGGAAAAGGAATTCAAATTTTCCCGGGGCTTTTCCTGTGTGGCTGGTCAGAGCATCTGAGCTCGGACTGCTGTCCAGAGCGTCAACAGAGTGGTGCACTGTGGGATAGCTCCTGGAGCTATTAGCGTCGAATTACATCCACACCTACCCTAATTCGACATGGCCATGTCCAATTTAGCGCTACTCCCCTCGTTGGGGAGGAGTACAGAAATCAAATTTAGGAGACCTCTATGTTGAACTAAATAGCTTCGTTGTGTGGACGGGTGCAGGGTTAATTCGATTTAACCCTGCTAAATTCGACATAACCTCCTAGTGTAGACCAGGCCATACACTCAGTGGTGGTTGCAATGCAGTGGACACTGTTTCATCTTTTAGTTTTGC
>NW_020671153.1:0-2321 GCF_002925995.2 Terrapene triunguis | reverse complement strand
TACCCTGGAGAGCCGCGTGCCAAACGTTGCCGACCCCTGCCCTAGATACAGAACCCGGCCCTTGTTGCTGCCAACTTAGATGGGCAGAAGGGTTACACATGTATTTGGAAATGAGGCTGTTTCACAGCTAGATCACATGGTTGAATTTAATGAAGCCACAATCAAGGCCCGCACTGAAGTAACTGTTCTTAGAGGGTAATGCCACAAATTCTTCCAGATAGTACTAATGATAATTAAATTCTGGTACCTCCAAAATAAATGACGTTTGGCACTTAAAATTGTGAGTAGTTACAGATTAGCCTTTGGCAGCAGGACCAAATATTTTCTCATCTGAATTTAGGCCCATTGTACTATAGAAGAAAGATGAGAAAAGGTAATTAGAAAGTAGTGGGGAAAAATGCACTGCTTTTCACTAATGGCTAACTTTCTCTCTCAAATCACCCTAGTAAAGTGATGGCCAAATCCTTGGTGCTGAATCATCTGTGGCAGGCGTACTGTCCTACACATATATAGTACAGCTCTATTTGATTTTATATTTACCATAGTACATGGTCTGATGTGAAAAGGGTCCCAAACATGTAGGGTGAACCTTCACTGTTTTTCATATAGAGAAAGAATATAGTCCATATATGTTGCTATTAGCACCATGTGTAGGGTGTTTCACTGCCTTGGGCTAACTGGAAATTATACCCCTGCTATAGGATCACAGTTACGCAACTGAATGAATCACCACAAAATATTTTGCTCCTTAATTGATCTCCTGTTCTGCTTGCATGATTGAGCTGGACTTGCCTACTGTAGTTTGGTACAAGTGGGAAAGGCAGACCTTGCCCACATATACACCTCTACCCCGATATAACACGAATTCAGATATAACACAGTAAAGCAGTGCTCCGAGGGGGTGGGGCTGTGCACTCCAGTGGATCAAAGTGTCGTGGAAAAAGTCACCCACGCATTGATTTTAGTTCACAGACTCAAGCCTGAGACCAGTTTATTGCAAAACATACCAACGCGTTGGGGTAGCAGTCCGAAAACTACCACACCTAGCACAGCACGCAGGCTGCTTTATTCGCTCAAACCGCAAGCATAGTACAAATAATACGTCATTTATGCGAAAATAAGAGTTGGGGTCTGTCCCTTTTTCCCAGTAGCTACCTCATTATTTACGAGAATTGGGTGCCTATTAGGTGGGGGTTTGGGGGGTTCCGACATGGGTGGTACTTGGCACCAGTTGGAGTGTTGTTTTCATCAGGGTACATATTGTTTTTTTCTGGGGTTTTCTGGTTAAGGGCATGGGGCAACCAAAGAGGATATATGATTGGCTGATTGGCAGATAGCTGGAACTATAGGGGAAGTTGGCCTTTACTAGAAGCAATTTCTTCATATAAGCCGTTATTATCTTTCATAAACAAGCAGTTATCATGTTCTTACAGATAGGCAGTTATCATGTTTTACAACAAGCAGCTATCATGTTTTTTATAAACAAGCAGTTATTATGTTGCTAAGCCTTTCGCATTGCTCCCTCCCCCCCTCTTTCCCTCCTCTGGTCATAGCCTTGACAGGGGCTTGTACAGCTTAGTTTTGTTCAGGCCCTGGCCTGTACTGTTCTATGTAAAGGCCGTCTGTATAGTCAGCTTCTGTCAGAGGGCCTGAACTTGGGCCTTTGGTGTTACTTTGGCTGCCATAAAGAAGGCCACCTAGTTCTTTTTCCCCACAAAAGCAAGTTCGATATAACGCGGTTTCACCTATAACATGGTAAGATTTTTTGGCTCCCGAGGACAGCGTTATATCGAGGTGGAGGTGTATATGGCACTGTCAAATACTGAATGAAATAGTAATATCACACTAATGAAAGTATCTCTCATTTCCATTATAGATCTTGGCATCAAGGTTGGTCTGACTCAGCACGCGGTTTCCATTTAAAGGTATAACTATCAATCTTCTTTCTTGTATCAATGACTATAAGTAGTATTTTGTAGAATCAGTGAGATGGAACAGTTATAATTTCCAAGATAACTTCCCACTGTAAAAGAAGTGTGCGGCTAAGCAACTTTCAGTTTTTACTATAAGAGCCTTCAACTGTGGCAGAAATACAAAAAGTCCATGGGAGTGCTGATATAAATTGGGAGGATTCCCATTTTACGTCAATGGAGATACCCTGATGTACAACTAGTCTATGCTAGTGGAGAATCAGGCCCCATATGCCTTCTGCACTGTAGCTATACAGATGAAAAAGTGTTTTTAAAAGAGTTTGTTTTTAAAAAGTAACAGCACTTTTCTGTCTGTGAAATGAGTGGGATTTTAAAAAATAAAGTGAATTT
>NW_020671152.1:0-1262 GCF_002925995.2 Terrapene triunguis | reverse complement strand
GGGAGCGCCGGAACCACATGTGCTCCCTGCGATCGGGGGGGGGGGGGCGGGGAAGCGAGATTCCGGGCTGCTGAGGGGCCCCGCGGGAGCATGGCGGCTACCCGCCCCGGCAGCGCCCCCGTGCGCTTCAAATCCAAGTGAGCGGTGGGGACGGCGAGGGCATCAGGGAGCCAAGGGGCCTGTGTGTGTGTGGAGAGGAGCTGAGATCCCGGGGAGCCAAGGGGCCGGGGGGGGCAGCTGAGTTCCCCAAGGGGCCGGGGGGGGGGGGGGGGGGGTTCCCCGGGGGGGAAAAAGGGCCTGGGGGGCCCCTTGTGTCAGAGGTCCCCAAGGCCTTTGGGGGGTGGCGTGGGGGAGGCATTCTCTGCCTGTGCTGCCGCCAAGGTGGAGGGGCCCGTTTGTGCCATCACTTTGGGGGTGCCATGGTGGGAGCCCTGGTGTTGCTGTGGCGCTAAGGGGTACTGTGGCATAGGGGTGTCTGCCAGGAAGGTGGCTGGGAGGGTGCCAGGCCAGCGGCCAGTCTCTGTGCTGTTGTGCAGATGGGGACAAGCCTGGGATTCAGTCACATACACGTGATACCGAGTTTGTCAGATACCCGTTGCTTTCCCCTCCCCAGGCTCTCGTCCCTTCCTTCCAAAGTGCTGCCGCTTAGTAGTTGGTATTTAATAACACCCACAGAGCACATTGGGAGTGAGGGTTCTACCTCTGGTTCTACCTCTGGCATATTGGTCTCATCTCCTTAAGGAAAAGCTGGGTAGATTTAATACAGAATGATTCCGTACTGTAGCGAATGGTCGGATTTGTCAAACCCACTTTTGGCAGGATCTTATCGTCTGTTGCATTCTATAGGTGTTTAACAGTGCTTTTTATCATCACTGTGATAAGGAGCTAGTGAGCAGATTTTGTGCTCAAGCTTCTGTTTTACACTGCTCCATTTGAATCACCTAGGTTAGATAAATGTCTATCAGGGATGGTCTAGACAGTATTTGGTCCTGCCATGCGGGCAGGGGACTGGACTCGATGACCTCTCGAGGTCCCTTCCAGTCCTAGAATCTATGAATCTATGAATCTATGGTTCCAGATCACTTAAGCATAACATGATGCACATTGAATCACTGGTAGTTACAATGCTGTCTCAGTGGGGCGTGTTTGCTATGTCAGCCTCTGACGCTTTTAGTGGGATAACGCATCTCTATTTGAAACCCAACTTTCACTAGCCCCTGTACACAACAATAAAATAGTTCTGGGAAATCCAGAGTAGTTTG
>NW_020671151.1:0-7980 GCF_002925995.2 Terrapene triunguis | reverse complement strand
CAAAGTCTGCTTTTCTGAAGTCCAGGGTCCGTATTCTGCTGCTCTCCTTTCTTCCTTGTGTCAGGATCCTGAACTCGACCATCTCATGGTCACTGCCTCCCAGGTTCCCATCCACTTTTGCTTCCCCTACTAATTCTTCCCAGTTTGTGAGCAGCAGGTCAAGAAGAGCTCTGCCCCTAGTTGGTTCCTCCAGCACTTGCACCAGGAAATTGTCCCCTACACTTTCCAAAAACTTCCTGGATTATCTGTGCACCGCTGTATTGCTCTCCCAGCAGATATCAGGGTGATTAAAGTCTCCCATGAGAACCAGGGCCTGCGATCTAGTAACTTCCGTTAGTTGCTGGAAGAAAGCCTCGTCCACCTCATCCCCCTGGTCTGGTGGGCTATAGCAGACTCCCACCATGACATCACCCTTGTTGCTCACACTTCTAAACTTAATCCAGAGACTCTCAGATTTTTCTGCAGTTTCATACCGGAGCTCTGAGCAGTCATACTGCTCTCTTACATACAATGCAACTCCCCCACCTTTTCTGCCCTGCCTGTCCTTCCTGAACAGTTTATATCCATCCATGACCGTACTCCAGTCATGTGAGTTATCCCACCAAGTCTCTGTTATTCCAATCACATCATAGTTCCTTGACTGTGCCAGGACTTCCAGTTCTCCCTGCTTATTTCCCAGGCTTCTTGCATTTGTGTATAGGCACTTAAGTTAACTCGCTGATCGTCCCGCTTTCTCAGAACGAGACAGGAGCCCTCCCCTCTTGTGCTCTCCTGCTTGTGCTTCCTCACGGTATCCCAGGGGTAGGCAACCTATGGCATGTGTGCCGAAGGCGGCATGCAAGCTGATTTTCAGTGGCACTCACACTGCCCGGGTCCTGGCCACCAGTTCGGGGGGCTCTGCATTTTAATTTAATTTTAAATGAAGCTTCTAAAACATTTTAAAAACCTAATTTACTTTACATACAATAATAGTTTAGTTATATATTATAGACTTATAGAAAGAGACCTTCTAAAAACGTTAAAATGTATTACTGGCATGTGAAATCTTAAATTAGAGTGAATAAATGAAGACTTGGCACACCACTTCTGAAAGGTTGCCGACCCCTGCAGTATCCCATTGTCTCAATCTACTCCTCCACTCCCCATCCCCCACTCCAGATCCTGCTCTTGTCCCCTCTGCACTCAAATCAGTTTACTCATCCATGAGATCACAGGAGAGACGGTCTTCCTGCTTTCACTTCTGATGCACAAACCCCAGAGCTGAAACTGCAGGGAAAGTCCTGCTCAGCCCTGGTCTGCTGTGTGCTCAGTGAGGGTGGAAACTTAGGAGATGCTAGCTGTGAAGCTCTAGTGAGACCTTACTGAGCACATATGAAGTGTGATTTTTTTAAAGGCTTATAACTTGGCCAAATTTGGGCAGATTTTCAAAGGGCTGGCAAAAAGCATATGCCTGATAAAAAGCACACCCATACCAATTTTCAAGCCCCCACCATAAAGCACCGGGGTGCAAGTGTTTCTTAAAAAAAAAAAAAAAAAATTTAATATGGGTAAAACAATGTATTTTTCTGGGAAATGGATGACACTTTTGTCTGAAATTTTCAAAAAAATGTTCAGCCTGAAGCAGACATCTAGTATAGAAAATTTCATCCCAAATGACTGAAACTTGGCAAAGTTATAAACACCTGAAATCTTACAACAGGAAATGTCAGGCAACCTTAGTAATACTTGGTTCTACAAGCCCTGTCTATAATAAAAGTTAAAAACTAATATTCAGTTCAAATAATTTACTACAAACCATTGAAAAGAAAGGTTAATGGATTTCACAAAAGAAAAATCAAACACTATACCCTTTTAAAATTCCTTAACAAGGAAGTAATTGCCATAAACACTCTGGACACAGAGTGATTCTCCAAGAAAGGGTCAGGCTTTTAGACATGGAGTTCACATGTAAAACCAAATTTCCCCTTATCTGGATGCTCCAGATATGACAATTTCAATAGTGGGTGTAGAAAGCAACAAAATCACCACTTTCTAACTTATGCTATTCTACTTCTTTACGATGTTCTAGATTTTGTCAGAATGATAGGAATATTGCTTCTGTCCTCTCTAAAACAGTGGTTCTCAAAGCCGGTCCGCTGCTTGTTTAGGGAAAGCCCCTGGCGGGCCGGGACAGTTTGTTTACCTGCTGCGTCCACAGGTTCGGCCGATTGCGGCTCCCACTGGCCGGGGTTCGCCGCTCCAGGCCAATGGGGCTGCGAGAAGGGCGGCCAGCACATCCCTCAGCCTGCACCGCTTCCCGCAGCTCCTGTTGGCCTGGAGCGGCAAACCGTGGCCTGTGGGAGCCACGATCGGCCGAACCTGTGGACACGGCAGGTAAAGAAACCGGCCCGACCCGCCAGGGGCTTTCCCTGAACAAGTGGCAGACCAGCTTTGAGAACCACTGCTCTAAGATATCGTGTTGACCTTGACAATGATAACCCCAAGAACTACCATGACTTCATGAAACAGAGGGTCTACCAAATGCTGAAATCTGTCTGAATAAAATGATAGCAAATAGGAAAGATACTTTCAATGAGAAGAAGTAAACAGCTGCCGACTGAGGATACTAGAACTGTGGCTTTATGAAGGTTTGGACCATACAGCTCAAGTTTCATTATGGCAATCTGCATATTATCAGAGAGCTGAAGATGGTGGCACTTAAGAATCTGGTCATGTGATGATAATTAGATAGTCTCCTTTGTTTCTTTCAGTTCAATACACTTGCAGTTGCAAACCCTTGTGTTTTCCAAGTTAGTCCTGATCTTCAAGCCATTCTGTAAAACTCTAGGACAGTGGGTCACAAACTTTTTTACTGTTGCAAGCCTCTGAGTGCGACCCCCCTAATAAATTAAACACCCTTTTTAATATATTTAACACCATTATAAATGCTGGAAGCAAACGGGGTTTGGGGTGGAGGTTGACAGCTCGCGACCCCCCATGTAATGACCTCCCAACCCCCAGTTTGAGAACCCCTGCTGTAGGATATCTTTCCTTTGGCTGACTTTCATTGCTTTAATAGATTCCATGTCAGAAGGGACCATTGTAATTAGCTAATCTGACCTGCTGCATAATATAAACCATAGAACTTCCAGAAAATAATTCCTGGAGCATATCTTTTAGAAAAACATCCAGTCTTGACTTTGAAATTGCCATGATGAAGAAACTACTACAACCCATGGTAAAGAGTTCCTTTGGTTAATTACCCTCACTATTAAAAATTTACACCTTATTTCCAGTCTGAATTCGTCTAGCTTCAACTTAAAGCCATTGGATCATGTTACATCTTTTTCTGCTAGACTGACTTGTGTGGGATCGATGTCAGCCTACCTGACCTACAATTACACGGGTCATCTCATTTACCCTTTTTAAATATTGGCACATTAGCTTTCTTGCAGTCTACAAGAACTTTCCCAGTGATCCAAAACTTATTGAAAATCAACATAAATGGTGCAATGAGCTCCTTAACCCACTCTTTTAAAACTCTCGGATGCAATATTCTGGACCCGCTCTGGTGTAATTGTCTAATTTTAGTAGCAGCTGCTTAACATCTTCGTTGGCTACTGTTGAAGCAGAAAATATTTCATCGTCATACAATATGAATGCATCATCTGTTTTCCAAAAAAACAGAGCAGCAATCAGGGTGGATAAAAATCAATGATTTAAAAAAAAAAAATCAGATTTTATTTAAATCGTATTTTTTTGATAAAATGCTTTTTGAGGAAAAAACCTATCTAAAAGATAGTTTAAATTAAGATACATTATAGCTCAAAGATTTCTCCTCATGGAATAGGGATTATAAATTCATGCATTAGGGACCCAATCTTATGGGGTCACAGGGGGTTCTGTATAGATTATTTAGGTTAATCTTTCTATCTACCCAATGGGACTCACTGCTCAGTCTAGAAGATACCATCAGAGATGCTTAGAGTTTTGCAGTTCTCAAACTGTGGATTTGTGTCTCCAGAGATAACATGCTTGTTGACAGCAAAAATGTTTTTAAATAAATAATATATGGAGGTGGGAAATAACAGACTTCAACCGTATTGTCCCTCTGCAAATTTGTGTACACACAGTCAATCCCTTACCTCTGTCTAAAAGTGCAAGTTTCAAAAAGTTCAATGAATAGAAGATTGTTGGGGGTGGAATAGATCTGGACAAGGAGAAGTCTGGAGATAAATGTGAGAAGGGAGGGACAGGCAGTAGAAACAAAAGTGAAACTGTTTGAGCAGCATATTCCGGAAGTCTTGAGGACTTTCTGAGTGTAGCCTTCATTGATTTAAGATCTACCATACCATTCTCTCACTAGAAGGGAAAACCTATAATGGCAGCAGGCCGTAAAAGAGACCCAGTTTGGGAATAAGAACCATTCAAGAAATATATGTTTGCTGATGATGTTTTAAAGAAAGTCACACCAGTGAACTGGTGGAAGTCACTTAAGCACTTGGAATCAGAGACTGTTGAAGTGAATCTCACTTTTAACAGCAGTAGCTTCTTCTGCTGGTGTAGAAAGAATATTTTTTTCTTTGGACTAATTCATTCCAAATTGCGAAATCGTTTGGAACCTGAAAAAGCAGGAAAGCTTGTTTTTCTTTTCCAGATTATGGACAAACAGGAAAATGAAGGTGAAGATGACTGAGTTAGCTGCAGAAGCCAATATTTTAAGTTTCTTATGTTGACCTGGCTGACATAGTCGATTTAATTTTTGTGTTTTCTTTTTAAATATTTCATTTAACTATTTTAGTTAAAAACAATTTTAACAAAAACAAACCTGATTTTAAAAAAGTGAATGTTTAACTAAATTCAAAAATTCATATGCTTGTTTTGTTAAAATATTATATGTTTGCCGTAGAAGAAAAAAATCCAGATATTGTTGTTTTAGTTAAATAATAACATTTTAGTTAAATAAAACAATTTTATGTCTGTCTGGTGATATTCTCCTTCTAATACAGTATGGCAAGAAAATCCTCCAAATATTAATGATTAACCTGTTGAATTGGAGATAGTTCAATTGACTTCATAAATATCTGCTTCAATTACCTTTGGTAAATGAAATAACCAAATCATCATTTGTTTTCTGGTATAGCTGTAAAACTAATCTGAAAAGTTTTCAAAATAAATCACTTTAAAAATATATAGTGTGTACCTTCTAAAAATGAAACCTATATCTATCTGAGTTGTGAAGAATATGTATTAAGATTATAACCAGCAACAATGCACTTTTATGTAGAAATCCATGATTAAATCGAGTCTTCCTGAATAGAGATTTAAATCAAATCCACACTGGCAGCAATTTCTGCATTATTACTGACAATTCTACCATTTCCATCTAGTAATAGATGAATAACATTGTTAGGATTCTTTTTGTTCCTAACATACTTAAACTCCTTCTTATTGTTCTTAACTATGCTGGCCATAGACTTCTCCTTGTGTCTTTTTCCTTCCCTTATCGATTTTCTACAATTGCTAGCTTCTATTTCATATTCATTTCTATCAATTTCCCCCCTTCTTCCATTAGTTTTTAATAGATAGATAGATAGATAGATAGATAGAGTTTTTACAGCTGCCTTCACTTTTCCCTCTAAACCAGTTCAAGTATTTTGTGGGATTGTGGCTTTTGGAGAATCTAGTAAAGTGTTTTTAAACAATTTCCTGAGGTCAGCACAGTCCCGCCAGAGGACAGGGCTCGGGGCAGTACAGGTACAGCCACCTGGGAGCGTTGGGCCCACATTCTGCTCTTTTTGCCACTGCAGTTCCCAAGAGAGCCTTGCAGTTCAGTTCAGCGCTGAATTGAATCACAGAGCTCTCCCAGGAACCACAGCGGTGAAAGGAGCAGAAGGTCACTGGCTGCTCCTCCGGCATGGCTTTACCGGTACTACGCCCAGCCCTGTCCTCCTGTACAGACCCCAGGAAACGCAGCTGAGTGGAAGGGCTGGGGGCAGTGGCCCCACGTTCCGCTCCTTTCGCTGATGAGGTTCCCTGCTGAATGTGCCCATCCACAAGGCATCTGGGGAGGGGCATGTGACCCTTCTTGACCCTCCCAGGCGGTGCCTTTGAGCAGACCCCAACAAATACCCCATCTTGTGTTTTATCTGTTAGGACATAGAAGAAAATATTCTGGAACACTTATGGATCTGAGTTGTTAGTGACTCAGACATAGTAGTGTCATTTCTGACAGAGTGCTGCTCCACATCCTCTCTTGCCCACTCAAACTCTTCATTCCTCACAAGGTATATAATTTCCTTTAAAGACCAGTGTTTCAGATTTAGAAAAAAATATATAGGTGCACTATCAACAATTCTGATAGACTAATTATTTTTTTGCTCAGTTCCACATAGCAGAAGCATGACAGTAAATTCCAAATCTGGTATTAGACTGAACTTATCATCTATGCCAACCAATATTAGATGCTACATTTCTGGCAAATAAGTTTGCACTACCAACATCATTCCAACAATAAATTACTTCTTTAAAACCACAGACCACATAACAATGCATCTTTAAAAAAAAAAAAAAAAAACTTTAAAGAATTTTCTTATTCAGTTTATAAAATGAATTATTCTTAACACTCATCTTGGAAGCTTTAAACTACTATAACACTAACGGCAACAACAACATAGCCTAGATTACCAGAGCACCTTCATGTGTCCTGCAAGAATGTTGTGGACCTTTTTAGGGAGTACTCTTGATTGTTAACATTAGAGACCTATGCAAGATTATTTCTTGAGAAGATGAAATTAAAAACAAAAACTCTAAATTAGTTCCCCACCTCCACCAAAGATGTAAATCAAAAATGAGAAAAGTAGATAATTTAGATACCTCCTCTCCCTCTTCCTTCAGCCCAATTCCCCACTACAAAACGAAGTTTTCTGATAAGCGTGTGGGATGCTCAGTATCTTAATTGTTTTTGATTAAGACAGACATGACATCTTGAATTCTGAAAGTCTTTTCAAATCCAGTCATTAACATATAAAATTACTTATTTGATATTTTATATTGAAATACAAGGCAAGATATAACAGAAGAATAAAATAAACCATTAAAGCTGCACACCTGATTTATTGTTTCAACAAACAATAACCATTATTAAGTGAGTGATCATAAAACATCAGATACGGGGTATATACCATCTCTCAGAAAAAGAAGAGAATAAAACAAAACACAGCACTAGTGAAAACACCATGCAAAACATTTATTTAGGAGATACTTTGCAGTTCAACACTTAAGTGGAAAAAAAGGGTTATTAACCTGTTCCATAACTTGTTCTTTGAGATGTGTTGCACATGTTCGTTTCACTCTTGTTGTCTGTGCATGTGAACCCAGTGCATGGCCGTAGGAACCTTTTTCCCTGAATGATACTCATTGGACAATTTGAGTGCCCTCTGCTGACGAACGCCACTGCATGCAGATATAAAAGGGCAGAGCCACACCCAGCACCCTCTCAGTTCCTTCTTGCCGGAACTTCAGTACAGAGGGGTAGGAAGGCAGGTTGTGGAAAAGACATGTGCAACACCTTGCGAAGAACAGTTTTAACGGAAAAGGTTAATAACCGTTTTTCTGTTTAGAGTGCTTCACACTCTTGGTGACCCACAAGCTGTGAAACAGGAGACAGGATCAGAGTCTTTCTAAATAAAGTTTGGAGGACAACTCATCCAACTCTAGCATCATCTCTCAAGTCCTAAGTGATAGCATAATAGAAGGCAAATGTGTGGACTGAGAACCGGTTACCCTGCAACAACTGTCCAGAATTGTAATATGTGCTAGAAAAGCTACAGAGTTAAATTCTGATCTCATCGAATGAGTTGTGACTCTGCTTGGTGGGGTGACATTAGTTACGAAATAGTACATGTGTATACATGAGATTATCCAAGAAGAATTTCTCTGAGAAGAGACAGATGGTTCTTTCATTCTGTCTGCAACCACCAGGGCCGGCTCTGGCTTTTT
>NW_020671150.1:0-1544 GCF_002925995.2 Terrapene triunguis | reverse complement strand
CTGTTAGCAAGCACATGGATTCTTAAGGTAAAAGCATTGCAGGGAAACCCTCTTAAAACCCAGCAAAGAACCAACACGCCTGCTAATAAGCTTTCCAGAGATCACCCCAGGTAACTCACAGGCAGTGGGTTTCTCCTTGGGGAGCAGCTTCCAGCGGCTGAGGTTCTGCATAACCAGAGGTGTTACATTTGCATACCCCTCCCCCTAAAGATTTCCTGGGAAACGTACTTAACTTTAAAAGGCCCCATAGTTTCAGATGGTCCCTCAAAGCCCATAACCCTTCCCTGGGTTTCCATCGGAGATGTCGCATACAGTCCCACAATAAAACATAACCGCCTGCCTTTGTAATGCAATAAACTGCTAAGCTATTTAAACTTGGTTCTGTAAGGTATGGCCAGGATAGTGCAGGAAATTGTCTTATCTGTCCTGTGTCCAGGCAAGGATCCCCCCACCCCCCCGGGACTGGGCTCGATGGCGGGAGACAGTGGCTGGTGAGCCAAGCCTGATTCTATAAATAATCGGGAGAGAGTAGGAGATAAAGTGAAAGTAGGTCAGACAGACTAAGCCGCAGCTCCTGCACGCGTCTGGAGGAATCAGATGTGAATTCAGCCCCCCTCTGTGGGGCTCCATGGGAGATGGGGTGTGGGGACGAGAGGGTGAAGGGGGTGTGGGCGGGGGTAGTTAGCCAGCAAATAGCTGGTCCCCGGAATCCTTTCAGGGTTGCCCTGCCCTATCCTGTGGGATCAGGGGAATCCCCGTAATCTCGGTCTCCTTCCCTCCGGCAGTGAATCAGTCACATCTGTAGCATGTTGTCCTGCTTCGCTGGTGCATTTCAGGCCCTCGCCCGGCCTATTTCTCAGCCCTTTCTTTAGGGCAGGGACAGGACTGGAACGCGGTGGTGCCAGGTTTCCACAGAAGTGTTGCTATTTAGTGATTCAAGTGGGGGTCTGGGAGCTACGACTCCTGGGGTTCTCTCCCCAGCTCTGGGAAGGGAGTGGGTTGTAGTGGTGAGAGTGGGGCGGCAGGGAGTTGACTCTTGGGTTGTGCATCCGTGACCCCAAGAACCGCAGCACCCAGATCTGGATCTAGGCTTTTAGTTTGTCCCCTCCCTGGCGTCTGAGCACCAGTGATCCCCGGGGAGGAAATTAACTTTATATACCTCCGGCATAGGCGTGCGCACAGTGTGTTCCAGGTCTTCCCAGGCACATCCTAATGCAGGGATGGGCAAATGGCCCCACTCTCCCGGCGTGGCAAACCACGGGGTCCGCACTCCCAGACCGGAGCACCTGGCCGAGCACAGCAAGCCGCCGGCCCCTCCCCCGCCTTCTCCCCTCCCCTGGAGCCATCCTGCCACGCGCGCAGCGCTCTGGGGGCCGGGGCTGCGCACTCCCGCGGGGCAGTGTTTGGCTCCACGTGGATGCAGACACACTCCCTGCTCATCTGGAGCCATTCCGCCGCGCTCGCAGCATTCTGAGGGGCAGAGCTGCCCTCTCCCACGGGGCAGCGTGTCTGGCTCTGCGCAGAGCCAAACATGGTGCTAGGAG
>NW_020671149.1:0-1412 GCF_002925995.2 Terrapene triunguis | reverse complement strand
GGGTGGGCGTTTGCACAGCTCTGTTCTAGCCTGGCTGCACCTCGATGCACCGAGGTGGTTTTAGCGGTTCTGTTGCATCCGACATTCGTGCATGAAAATTGTAGAAGCACAAATGTATCTCATTATAGACATGGGGTGTTGGTTTCTCTTACAGCGACCAGTCGCTTGAGATTAGAATGTGTCTCCCCAACAACATCTCTGCACCGCATCAGTGTTTTTTCCTGTTACTCTTTTTATCTCCTCTGAACTCTTAAACACGTTTCCTCTCTTCTCTCCTCTTTAATATGTCCTATTTGTTATGAGCTGTGTGACTAAATCACTCCATGAACTCATTTATTTTCATTTGTGACTTTGTCCTCATCCACAACTATTTCACATTTGGGGACAATATATACCTTCAAGTCAGCGGCACTGCTATGGGTACCTGCATGGCCCCACAGTATGCCAACATTTTTATGGCTGACTTAGAACAACGCTTCCTTAGCTCTCATCCCCTAATGCCCCTACTCTACTTGCGCTACATTGATGACATCTTCATCATCTGGACCCATGGAAAAGAAGCCCTTGAGGAATTCCACCATGATTTCAATAATTTCCATCCCACCATCAACCTCAGCCTAGATCAATCCACACAAGCGGTCCATTTCCTGGACACTACTGTGCTAATAAGCGATGGTCACATAAATACCACCCTATACCAGAAACCTACTGACCACTACACTTACCTACATGCCTCCAGCTTCCATCCAGGACACACCACATGATCCATTGTCTACAGCCAAGCTCTAAGATACAACCACATTTGCTCCAATCCCTCAGACACAGACAAGCACCTACAAGATCTCTATCAAGCATTCTTAAAGCTACAATACCCACCTGCTGAAGTGAAAAAAAAGATTGACAGAAACAGACGAGTACCCAGAAGTCACCTCCTACAAGACAGGACCAGCAAAGAAAATAACAGAACACCACTAGCTGTCACCTTCAGCCCCCAACTAAAACCTCTCCAGCGCATCATCAAAGATCTACAACCTATCCTGAAAGATGATCCCTCACTCTCACAGATCTTGGGAGACAGACCTGTCCTCGCTTACAGACAACCCCCCAACCTGAAGCAAATACTCACCAGCAACCACATATCACTGAACAAAAACACTGACCCAGGAACCTATCCTTGCAACAAAGCCTGATGCCAACTCTGTCCACATATCTATTCAAGTGACATCATCATAGGGTCTAATCACATCAGCCATACCATCAGGGGCTCGTTCACCTGTACATCTACCAATGTGATATATGCCATCATGTGCCAGCAATGCCCCTCTGCCATGTACATTGGCCAAACCGGACAGTCTCTACGCAAAAGAATTAATGGACACAAATCTGACATCAGGAATCATAATACTCAAAAA
>NW_020671148.1:0-3487 GCF_002925995.2 Terrapene triunguis | reverse complement strand
GTTTAACCACCCTGACAGTTAGGAACTTTTTCCTAATGTCCAACCTAGACCTCCCTTGCTGCAGTTTAAGCCCATTGCTTCTTGTTCTATCCTTAGAAGCTAAGGTGAACAAGTTTTCTCCCTCCTCCTTATGACACCCTTTTAGATACCTGAAAACGGCTATCATGTCCCCTCTCAGTCTTCTCTTTTCCAAACTAAACAAACCCAATGCTTTCAGCCTTCCTTCATAGGTCATGTTCTCAAGACCTTTAATCATTCTTGTTGCTCTTCTCTGGACCCTTTCCAATTTCTCTACATCTTTCTTGAAATGCGGTGCCCAGAACTGGACACAATACTCCAGCTGAGGCCTAACCAGAGCAGAGTAGAGCGGAAGAATGACTTCTCGTGTCTTGCTCACAACACACCTGTTAATACATCCTCACAACATGGGCCCTCGGGTCTGAATGCACAGAGCCTGGACTTCCTGAGCTAAAACGGCCAATTCAGCGCCAACGTTAATCAACCTCTGGGGCCCAGCCACCACTTGAGAGACACAACGCACCCCAGTGAGTGGGTGTGGGTGACACACACTCATTGCGCCATGCCTCAGGACGGGGCAGCGGGTTACCTGCGCTCCACCCTGCCAGCAGGGAGAGAGGGGAAATGGCCAGGCCAGGCCGCAACGACTCCCAAGCCCCTTCTCCCTGGGGGCTGCTATGTACCCCTACAAGAGCTAGGAGAAACTCCAGTTATGTCTGGTCATTGCATGGAGCTTCTAAGCTTCTTCCATGCCTGGGAAGGAAGCAGACAGCCTGGCCCTGTTTAACCCCTTACGTTCAGCACAGAAAAGTTCAACTGTCTGAAATGGGCCATCTTGATGATCACTACAAAGGTTTTTTTTCTCCTGCTGATAATAGCTCATCTTAATTAATTAGCCTCTTAGAGTTGGTAGGGCAACGTCCACCTTTTCATGTTCTCTGTATGTGTATATATCTCCTTACTATATGTTCCATTCTATGTATCTGATGAAGTGGGCTGTAGCCCACGAAAGCTTATGCTCCAATAAATGTGATAGTCTCTAAGGTGCCACAAGTACTCCTGTTCCATCAGATTACAGGACATCAGTCTATTGGAGAATTAGTATTGCAGCGAAGCGTGTTCCCCAATCTGCTAGAATGTGCGTTCGACCCGAGGCACTTGTCTTTAATTCCCCTTTATAAGATCAGCCCCCAGATTCCCCCCCGTCATCCTAGGAATTACACACATGGAGGTGAGAAAAAAAATCGCCTGGTGGGCTCTGCCCGGCTGTGCCAGCCGTGGAGTGAAAGGCCTTCTGCATTGGGAAGGATACCTGCAAACGAATAGCAGCTGCTCAAACAGCTGTTCAGGTTTATTGTGGGGGGGCCGGGGGTGTATTATTTTTAAATCACATGCTCCTGTTCACTGTTTTTATTCATCTGAGCAGCTTCTTTGAAGTGAATGTTTGGGATCCAGAGTCAAAGTGACTGACGGCCTGCGGCAGGATCTACAGGCATATGGGCACTGAAGGACCAGGCTAATCTGGACAATTTCAAGGTGTGCTGCTCATTTTGTGTGTGTATTTAGACACTCCGAGGCAGAGTACTGCAGGGGGTGAGAACAAAACTGGCAAGCAGGAAATCGGGGTTTTAAACCTGGTTCTGCAGCTGACTAACTCTCCCCCTTCGGGCAAGACGCGTCATTGCTCAGTGCCTCAGTTTCCACTGGAAATAATCCTGACCTACACGTTGCAATTTATGGAGGGATGGGGCTAAGCGTTGTTATAGCAGGAGTCAGCAGGTGGCCACATGTGAGCAATGTTCAGCCTTTGATGATATGCGTGTATTGTTAGTTGTGTAATGTCGATCTTGGTGGGGGAAGCTGTTGCAAACAGCAGAAAACTTTGCTGCCTGTCTTCATTTTTCATAGGTTCCCAAGCCAGAAGGGAACATCTGGTCTGACCTCCTGGCTAACACAGGCTCTCGGCCTTCCCAAAAATAATTCCTAGAGCAGATCTCTTAGAAAATCAGCCAGTCCTGATTTTAAAAGTTCCCTCCCCAGAGAGGGCAGGCCCGCTCCCTGGGAACCAGCCAGGGATGGTTGAGCTGAGAGCTATGAAAGGGGATTGCCTGGGTGCCATTTGTGTGACTCTCTGGGCCAGGGCTGCTGTATATAAATGTAAATAAAGCAAATCGCTGATTCACCTCCTCAACATGCAGAGCTCCCAGATCTGCTACCACTTAGCAGAGGGGCAGCCAGGTCATTACACTGGGCCTTCGTTACAGCCAGGCCCCTCCACGCAACAGACGGGGTGGAATTCGGTGCCCAGCGTTTCAATGACGCATGCTAGAGTGAGCCATTTGAGACGCAGAGTTGGACGAGATCAGCGTGTAGGAGAACGTGGCTTCAGTGTTCCCAGGGGGTGCCCCTTACACAGTGATCGTTTTCCAGAACCAGTGCCGCAGTCAGAACTCCCACCAGAACTCAAACGAGTCTAGGGCCTCCGCAGGCAAAAGGCTCACGGGAAAGAAAAAGTCGAGGGGAGCTTTCCCCAGCTTGCATCTCGTCTTCTATATACAACTTCCAGGCAACTTGCCCTCCTGGGCTAGGTGGGAAGTTTTCAGATTAAGGCAACCAACCAACCAAGAAAGAATAAGTCTCTGTGACGAAGGGAGCTGAGTGCCCCATAGCCCTGCAGCCAGACTTCTGAGCTTTAAAAGGGAAATCAGAATCACATGCCCCATCCAGGAAGGACTTCAGAGGCAGGCCCAGCACAGGGAGCTCTGTTAGAGGGGACGAGGAGGCCGATAACTATGCCCAATGGCCTGTGATGGGACACTAGACAGGGTGGGATCTGAGTTACTACAGAGAATTCTTTCCTGGGTGTCTGGCTGGCGAGTCTCGCCCACATGCTCAGGGTTTAGCTGATCGCCATATTTGGGGTCGGGAAGGAATTTTCCTCCAGGGCAGATTGGCAGAGGCCCTGGGGGTTTTTCGCCTTCCTCTGCAGCGTGGGGCACGGGTCACTTGCTGGAGGATTCGCTGCACCTTGAAGTCTTTAAACCACAAGTTGAGGACTTCAATAGCTCAGACATAGGTCAGGGGTTTGTTACAGGAATGGGTGGGTGAGATTCTGTGGCCTGCGTTGTGCAGGAGGTCAGACTAGAAGATCGTAATGGTCCCTTCTGACCTTAAAGTCTATGAATCGATGAGAAAACCCCCTTGCTTGGGCCATAGGATGGTTTTCCCAGCCTGGGCAGCATGGCACAGCTGGCCTAGCGTCGATACCTGCTGGCAGAATGGCACAGCTGCAGCTCACAGGGCCAGCCAGGAGAGAGTCATGAGGCAGGCATTGGGAGCTCGACTCTCTTAGCTCCAGGAATCAAAAGGCTATGGGTCTTAATGCCTAGGCCCCTCTGCCTGGGCGCTAAGTCTCCCTTCCTCCCCAGACTGGCTGCAGCAGGTGTAGTGAATGGCTCGTAGCCGCGCG
>NW_020671147.1:0-1318 GCF_002925995.2 Terrapene triunguis | reverse complement strand
GTGGGGGGGCAGGAGCAGAGGGGATTCTGGGCAATAGTGATCAGGGGGGTCACTCCCAATAGCAGAGGGCTGTACTGGGGTGGGGGCAGGGTGTGTGCGGGGTTGTACCTCAGGCCCCTGTGAAGCCAGCTGGGCCCGGATCCTGCATCAACCCACCACTTGAGTCCTGCCCCTGTCCTGGGAATTTCTCAGCAGCTTCATCTCACTTCTGCGTAGGAATCATATGGGTGGGGGGATGGCAGTGGAGGGGGCTTCTGGCAGGGAGGGTGCTTTGAGATCATCCCGAGAGCCATGCCCTGCTGAAGTGATCAGCAGCGGAAGACGTAACAGTGCTGTCATCGCAACAACCATCATTAGGTTCCAGAGTCAACATCATGTCACTCTGGATCGGTGGGTTCAAGTGTTAACACCATGTCTATCTGGACTGAGAGGTTCCAGAGTTAATGCCACACTGGGCAGCACCCCAGCGAAGGGGGAGCCCTGCTTCTGAGCCATTCACCCAGTCTGTCTGCAGACTCAGGCAGACAGATGGGATACACGGGATCATTATCCATGGCTCTCTGGCCCAGCACCGTTCTCCCAGGGGAATACACACTGAGCTGTGCCCCACACAGGTGGCTTTGTGATGCCAGTGAGCAGCACAGCACCCCGGTTTGTGGTCTGGCTGGGTGTGGGGCTGGGAGCAGGGATGCTGAGCCAGGCCCCTCACCTGCTATCACCAGCTCCACGGGGCAGGCGGAGACAGGCTGTGAGACACAGACCCCGGCACGGTCACTGCGCCCCGTCCCCACAGCCCGTCCCCAGTGATGAGGCTGATTCAGGGGCCTGCAGGGAGAGTCTCCTGGATGCTTTTCCCCCAAATCCAAGAGCGAGAGAGCTGGGCTAGCGACACAAGAGACACGGGGTCCCCCACCCCCAGCAGGGCAACGGAGCAGATCCATCTGCAAGGAGCCCATGGAGGGGTGGCTGGGGCAGGGCAAGGAGAGGCCGAGGGGACCTAGAGGCCAATTGCGTTTTATCTCCATCAGCTGGGGAAGGAGAAATCAGTTCAGTGGGGAATGATCACAAGTGAATCAGAGTTTGCTGGTGTAGCAGGAACTGCTGGGTAGGGTCACACTGGGAACTATTGCTGAGCTCGCCTGAACAGTAACTACCATTGGCTGAATTAAACCCACTTCCTGGGCAACAATTTACATTCATGGAGCACCAGGATCTGGAGTTAGAACGTACAAGGCACTAGGCCAGAACCCACCGCTCTACGGTCCCGTCGCGGCTTCTCTGTTCTTAGGCTGGTTTGTTGTATCTTGAGCCATCCCCT
>NW_020671146.1:0-2275 GCF_002925995.2 Terrapene triunguis | reverse complement strand
AGCGGCAGCAGCAGCGGAGGTGAGCTAGGGCGGCCGGGGCACATTTTTAGGGGCGGCATTCTGGCGCCGGCCATGCCGCCCCTAAAAATGTGCCGCCCCAAGCACCAGCTTGTTTTGCTGGTGCCTAGAGCCGGCCCTGGTTATTAGTAATTATACCTCACAAGGCACGTTTTGTACAAAGATTATTGCACTAGTATGTAGGGTGTGAATACAGCGGTGCTTAGTGTCACAACTACTACATACCTGTTTGGGCCAAGTTCTCCCTTACTCTCCACTTCTAGTTCACTTTGATTTAACTCTCTTCTCTCATCATGTTTCCTGTTTTTCACCTCTAGCCTTTACACTACTTCTCTTCCCCATCCCTATCTCTCTTCCCCTGCATTCTCTTGTGGCCCATACCTCCCACCCCCTGACCTCTCTCACTTTGGGGGTCTCTCCCTCTGTCACACACGCATGCACACACACAAATATTGCTATAATGAATTTACTCCTATAAAAAAATCCCTCCCAATAAACCACCTTTAAAAGATGCAGAACTATAAAGGTTCCTGCATAAGAAAACAAAGTGGCAGCTGCATGATTTTATTGTTGTGATGCTTGTCTTCCTAGCTCCCATTGTTTGTAGTTAGTACTTGTCATGTTATCACTACATTTAGATTGTAAATTTAAGACATGGACTAGTTCTTTAATTTGTCTGTAAAGCACTGTGCATACCTTCAATATGGCCATGTATTAAATAATTACAAAATAGTCTCTGATACAATTAATGGTATATTTTTCAAAGCTAATTGGATAATGGAGCATATGCTTTCTGGATCTTAATACTTTGGCAACTGCTGTCCCTGAAAACTATCCCCTAAGGACCCTTGACCATCGTAGTTCATATCTAAAAGATTGATAGTCACAGTTATCCCTTTCTATTTGCTTAATTTTAATTTATTCAGCTTAAAATTCAGAGTTTTTAACACATATAAAATGGGTTAATTTCTTTCTTATTCCTTAATGTCCCTCCAGGAGAGGAGATGGTGTAATAGAGATATGGGATACATAATAAAGTTGTCATTTTGATTATATTTTTGTCTTCCGATGAAGGACAAGGGGATTGGCTCCAGCAGTGCTCTCCCTTTCTACACTCACTAACGACTGAAAGAGGTTTAATGTAATGACTTAGCATTGTAGGGAGATACCACACCAAGTAAAGAAAATTGCCTTGTGCTAGTTTAACAGGTCATTGATGTGTAAGTATGTCCCTTGGTGCATTGTCTGTATATATGGCTCCTGATTTAGTGTACGTGCTAGGGCTGAAGTTTTGGATACAGATAGAAATAGTAAAATATCAATATATACAGTCAGCCCATACCTGCTACCTTTTGTATTACTGTTATGATGATTCTCGCCAATTCCAATGAGAGGTTTGAGAAAAAGTACGAAAAACAAAGGGACAGCGTGGATTCCTTGCTTTGTGCCCATGGGCAGTGAGTAGCATGGGCTGGGGAAGGCTGTGCCTCCCCAAACAGCCTGACATGGCCCTGCCCACACTCCATCCCCAGATCCCCTCCTGCCAGCTTCCAGTTCCCTTCCCAGTGCTCTTCTGTGACCAAGAGGCTGGGGAAGGCAGGCTGGGGCCAGTGCTCACAAGGCCCGGGGCTGGGAGTGTTGGGGCTGGGGCCATGCCACGCCGCCTGTGTGCCTGGCGCTAGAGTTGGGGGTGCTCCGGCTGCACTGCCTGCCCGGAGTGTTGGGGTTGGTCCACGCAGGGGGTGTGCTCTGGGCTTTGGCAGCCGTGGAAGGGAAGGGGCAGGGCAGAGGGCGCGGGGCTGGGGGCTAGCCTCCCCCAATGGCTTGTCCAACCACCGTCCATGTTTGTGCCTCCTTTATAAAAGAAAAGAATATGAATGTGAGTTCTCTAGTTAGCACCCATTATGGGCCTGTATCAAATCTCATACTGGTGTTTTGCTTTTATAACTCCATTGACTTTACTGGATTTGTTCCTGATTTACATCAGTGTGAGTGAAATGAGAATTAGACACCTATCTCCAAGGCCATGATACAGGAACACATCCCTATTCAGGAAGGGTGCTTAAGCCTATGGCTAAACTTAAGCACATGAAATTAAGTGAATGATATTTAAGTACATGACTCAATGTAAGCACATGCTTACGTATTTTCCTGCACTGGGAAAGAATAAACATAATTTTTCTGTTCATCCAAATATTGCCTAAAAGCAAACAAAACTGTTGAAAACCATTCAGCTCAAAGGCACATCTTTTTAGCA
>NW_020671145.1:0-1324 GCF_002925995.2 Terrapene triunguis | reverse complement strand
GTGCCTCGTGTGCAATACACTGAAACTGCCACTTAACGGATCTCTCCAGCAGGTTTCCTCACTGCATGGAAACCTGGAGCAAGAACTATTTTGTAACATCGCCCATAGACCCTGGACCCGGGCAGTCCCCTCCCCTGGGGTGTTTGGGGGTGGGCGTGAGGGGCAGGATGAGTTAGCACAGACTGTTCTGTCCCGTTACTCGTATGTGATACGTTGTCTCTCACACTGAGCCATCAGTCCCGACAGTCACTACACGGCATCTCCAGGGCGTCTGATCAGCCCAGCGTTAAAGGAGTCAAAGCCATGGGGCTCCCACCTGTCACATGGCAGAGCTGCTCAGAGCCCGTGGGGCTGGAACGAGGCGTCCCGGGGTGATATCGGGCAGAGGGGGGCCGAGGGGGACTAGTAAGGTACGTGAATGTGTTTTACCCCCCGTGGTGTGCAGCCCTGCTCTGAACAGCGTTAGACACCACAGTGCTCAAAACCCCCCCCCCCCCCCGCACCCCTGTCTGCGCTCCCTCTATTCTCACCCTCGGGCGGAGCCGAACCTGGGATAGGGAAGGGGGGAAATTTGACCAAAAATCTCAGTGTTGACCCCCCTTGCCTGTCTGAGGGAAGGTCAGTCCCTGTGAGCCCTGGGGATCCCCACACACCCTTATGTACCATATAGGGTGACCAGACGTCCCGATTTTATCGGGACTGTCCCGATATTTGCTTGTTTGTCCTGTGTCCCGACCGATGTTCAGTTGGGACACTGGACAAACAAGCAATTTTGCCCTCTGCTCTGGCGCACAGGCGGAGCCCTGAGGGGCTCGCGCCCCCCTGCCCCGACTCCGCCCCCTCCTTCCCCCATTGGATCCCTCCCCAAATCCCCGCCCTGGCCCCGCCTCTTCCCCAAGCACGCCGCATTCCTCCGCCCTCCCAGGCTTGCACTGATGAAGCGCTGGAGGGAGGCCCGGGGGACGCAGGAGAGGGTGGGGTGAGTCCGGCCTGGCCCCGAGTGCAGGCAGGAGGGCGGGGACGGTACCTGCAGGGGCAGCCCCGGGTCCGGCCTGGGGAACCGGCTCCCTATACGCGCCCATGGGTGGGGGGGGCAGCAGCTGCCCGCGCGGGGACTCCGGTTCCTCGGGGCTTCACCTCCCGCCACGTGCGTGCTGCCCCGCAGGGCGGGCTGTAGGGAAACCCCGCCCCAGGGTGGAGGCAGCAGCAGCCCCGTTCGTTCCCTCTGCGCATGCGGCAGTGAAAACCCATGATGAGCCCAGCGCGCGTGGGCCGGGCCCGGGCACACTGGGGGTGACGGGTTTGCACCAGCTGGGCACCTTCC
>NW_020671144.1:0-1181 GCF_002925995.2 Terrapene triunguis | reverse complement strand
CAAGAACCCGAGTGTCTGAAATTCCCCTAAATCCCAGAGGCTCCCTGCTGATACCCTGCAGAGCAGGAGGCTCCCGCAGCCTGGGAGAAGTCCTCTGACGGCCTCGTCTTTCTCTCCCTCTCTAGGGTGCCGGGAGCTGTGGGGGCAGGTAAGTCCTGGGCTCTGTCTCACTCCCCTCGTGGTGTGTTAGGTCTGGTAACTGCACTGAATACGGAGCTTCCCCCAGTCCCCGCAATGTGACGCCGGCTTAGAGCCTGTGAGTCTGTCTCCCCTAGCGGCTGCCTCAGCAAGGGGCGGACCCTGTTACTCTCGGACAGCTGATATGGTCCCAGCAGGGCTGTCAGACGTATGGGCCAGACAGGGCTGTCTGATGTATTTATGTGGCCACGTCACGTATTCACAGTGTGCAGAATCTCAGCTTTCCATATTTTTTTTAAAGTAAGTTTCTAGCCTTCCTGGTTACAAAGAAACCCTCCCAAATGGACACGGAGACACTGTTGGCTTCCTGAGTCTGCAGACAGCCTGAAACAGCGGCTCAGAGAGGCGTGAATGTCCTTGGCCTCCGTTAATCTCATTGGAGTGTCCGCATAGACGCTGACTTCCTTTATTCCCGGGAGGCGGGGGTGGTGCTTGATCCCAGAGTTTCCCCTTTGTGCCTGGGTGTCCCACTGAAATATGTGGGTGTCCTGCTGTAAATGGAGGTGTGGTGCAGAGTCTTAAATTGATGCTCTGGCCCCCTGACTGTACCAGAAAGTGGAATACGGCCCTGTCCTCCAAATGAGCTGGACACCCCAGGGTTACTGCTTCAGCGGAAGGGCTCAGAGCTTTTGGTGTTAAGGGTCCATGTTCATTCCCTGCTGAAGATACGGCCTCTGTCTGTGTCCACACTGAGTATGTGGGACACACCCACTCTTTGGTCTGTGTCTCCTCCCTTTCCACGTAATCCCAGTGCTGGTGCCCCATGTTACTGGTATTTCCCAGTGTGGGAGGTGGCTGTGAACATAAGAACGGCCAGACTGGGTCAGACCAAACTGTCCATTTAGCCCAGCGTCCTGTCTTCTGACAGTGGCCAATGCCAGATGCCCCAGAGGGAATGAACAGAACAGGGAATCATCAAGTGATCCATCCCCTGTTGCCCATTCCCAGCTTCTGGCAAACAGAGGCTAGGGACACCATCCCTG
>NW_020671143.1:0-1418 GCF_002925995.2 Terrapene triunguis | reverse complement strand
CAGACGGGGATTTGACGACCAAAAAGCCGGACATGTCCGGGAAAATCCGGACGTATGGTAACCCTATGCTGTGTGAGGCATTCCGCATAAGATGTAGAATGAGATTTTCAAGTTCGTGGCCTGTGGAGCAACCTCTGATGTTGTGAGACGCCAGCAGCATCCTCCCTTCTTTGGTATCAGCACTAACAATGCATTATGCAATGCTCTTCAGCCCTGGGTGGCAGGTATCATAGTCTGGGGGAGGCTGTGCCTTCCCAAACAGCCTGGTGTGGCTCTGCCCACACTCCACCCCTAGGGCCCTTCCTGCAGTTCCTTCCTGGTTCCTGCTCTTCCGTACCCCAGACTGACTAGGGCTGGGGTGGCTGGCGTGCCGCCGGGACTCGGGGTAAGTGGGGCTGGGGCTGCGCCGCCTGCCCTGCACTCCGGGGCTGGGGTTGGGGGCCTGGCCGGAGCTTCAGGGCTGGGGGCGGCCTGGTGCAGGGGGTGCTCTGGGCTCCTGCAAGGGAGATGGGGCAGAAGAGGATGGTAAGGGTTGGGGCCTTGGGCAGAAGGGGAGGGGCCAGGAGCTAGCCTCCCCCAATAATCAGTTCACTAGCCGCCCATGTCTTCAGCAGTGTTAGCACCATCAAAAGGTGGGGGGAAGAGTGCCAAGAGCACTGGCTGTCTCTTAGCAATAATAAAGAGTCAGTTCTTGCCTTCACAGCACATAGATTTTCTGTTGCAGCTGTGTCTGGCTGGGGACCAGGGACCTCCTGCTCTACCAGGGGAAGTTGGAGAAGTCCTGAGTTTCCTGTGCACAAGCTGCCTGCCAGCCTTTACTTCTTTGTGCCTGTTCCTGGCTGTCGAATGTGGAAGGTGCCAGGAAGAAATAAATTTTGGGAAAAAATATTTCCTTTCCTTATCAATACTGAATTTGAATTCCTTTATATCAATTGCTGATGCCTGGTCTATACTAGAAAATTAGGTCAGCATAACTACATCGCTCCTGGGTGTGAAAAATCCATAACCCTGAGTGGTGTAGTTAAGCCGACCTAAGGCCCTGGGGAGACAGCACTAGGTTGACAGAAGAATTCTTCCATTGACCTAGCTATCGCCTCTCGGGAAGGTGTATTACCTGTGCCGACAGGAAAATCCCTCCCATCAGTGTAGGTAGTGTTTACACTGAAACACTACAGTAGTGCAGCTGCAGCAGCGCTGCTGTAGCATTCTTCATGTAGACAAGCCCTCAATCTCTCTGTCGAGTGAACACATTACAAGCTTCTTCACTCCTTAATAAATCTGCCAGATGTTGACCCTTATTTTTTCCTGTCTTTTCCCAACAAATCAGAGATACAAGAAAGCATTTCTCAGCTAGTATACTTACTGCAACAGCATTAACTTGGGAAGCCCAGAACAAGAGCAGCAAATAACTGGAAGCT
>NW_020671142.1:0-1304 GCF_002925995.2 Terrapene triunguis | reverse complement strand
TCCCGGCGCGGTGGCAGCGCGTGATGGGGCATCAGCCCAGGTGGACGGAGCCCAACGGCAGCCGCTGGTGAGTCCTGCGCACGGAGCCCTGAGCACGTCCCTGCAGGGAGGCTCTTTGCCTAGTGCCCCTTCCTGGGATTCCCGGGGGGTGGGATGGGATCGGATACAGGGTCGCTCTGGCAGGATGCTCTGGGTGGAGCCAGGGACCCTCCCTCCCCCCGTCTCCACTGTGGGAATTACATCCCCCCCCCCCCAGGGAGATTCTCACTGACCCCTGCCCTGACCAGTCGAACCTTACGTACTCACGTATGAGTAACGGGACAGAACAGTCTGTGCTAACTCATCCTGCCCCTCACGCCGACCCCAAACACCCCAGGGGAGGGGTCTGCCTGGGCCCAGGGTCTATGGGCGATGTTACAAAGTAGTTCTTGCTCCAGGTTTCCATGTGGTGGGGAAACCTGCTGGAGAGATCCGTTAAGTGGCAGTTTCAGTGTATTGCACACGAGGCACTTTCCTGTTTGCCTGGGTGGGGGGAGGTCCCTAAACCCCCAAGGAACCTCCCCATATGGGAGAGGGGAAGGCTGGTTTGTCGTGGTGAGGTAATTCCCCCCCTGCAGGGACCTGGGATGGCTCCTACTCATGTATCTCTGAGAATCAGAGAAGATTGGGGTTGGAAGAGACCTCATGAGGTCATCTAGTCCCACCCCTGCTCCAAGCAGGACCAACCCCAATTAAATCTTGCCCAGCCCCAGCTGGGAGGTTCCTGCTTTGCCCCCAGGCGCCTAAGCACTGCCGGACACTGCCCAGCCCCCAGTCATGCCTGCAGGGGACAGAGGCCGAGCAGGGCCCATGGCTGAGCCAGGCAGGGCAGGGCCCACTTTGGACCCCCCCATTTCAATGCAGACAGGGCCTGGGCACAGCAGATCAGTGGTCACGGCCCCTGGGGCCTGTCGCGTCTCGTGGGGAGGACACAGGGCTCGGCTGGGACCAATGCAAAGGGGATTCTGGGCTGAGGCTGCCAGACGCTGGCGGCCCTGTGGTTCTCCCAGGCTCGCTGCCTCGCAGCCTGGGCGGGCTGGGACCCACACCCGGGGTCTCCCTAGTGCCAGCCTGCTGGGGGCAAGTGCAGGGGAGGGATAGCTCAGTGGTTTGAGCATTGGCCTGCTAAAGTCAGGGTTGTGAGTTCAATCCTTGAAGAGGCCACTTAGGGATCTGGGGCAAAAATCAGTACTTGGTCTTGCTAGTGAAGGCAGGGGACTGGACTCGATGACCTTTCAGGGAACCTTCCAGCGCTATTAAAAAAA
>NW_020671141.1:0-1149 GCF_002925995.2 Terrapene triunguis | reverse complement strand
GTTAAGCCAAGGTGGTCTTTTGCCACATTTTCTATCTTTCCTAACCAGCGGAATAGCTTGCTTTTGGGCCCTTAATAGTGTCCCTTTGAAAAACTGCCAACTCTCCTCAGTTGTTTTTCCCCTCAGTCTTGATTCCCATGGGACCTTACCTATCAGCTCTCTGAGCTTACCAAAATCCGCCTTCCTGAAATCCATTGTCTCTATTTTGCTGTTCTCCCTTCTACCCTTCCTTAGAATTGCAAACTCTATGATTTCATGATCACTTTCACCCAAGCTGCCTTCTACTTTCAAATTCTCAACGAGTTCCTCCCTATTTGTTAAAATCAAGTCTAGAACAGCTTCACCCCTAGTAGCTTTTTCAACCTTCTGAAATAAAAAGTTGTCTGCAATGCAGTCCAAGAATTTGTTGGATAGTCTGTGCCCCGCTGTGTTATTTTCCCAACATATATCCGGATAGTTGAAGTCCCCCATCACCACCAAATCTTGGGCTTTGGATGATTTTGTTAGTTGTTTAAAAAAAGCCTCATCCACCTCTTCCACCTGGTTAGGTGGCCTGTAGTAGACTCCTAGCATGACATCACCCTTGTTTTTTACCCCTTTTAGCCTAACCCAGAGACTCTCAACACTTCCGTCTCCTATGTCCATCTCTACCTCAGTCCAAGTGTGTACATTTTTAATATATAAGGCAACACCTCCTCCCTTTTTCCCCTGTCTATCCTTCCTGAGCAAGCTGTATCCATCCACACCAACATTCCAATCATGTGTATTATCCCACCAAGTTTCAGTGATGCCAACAATGTCATAGTTGTATTTATTTATTAGCACTTCCAGTTCTTCCTGCTTATTACCCATACTTCTCGCATTTGTATATAGGCATCTAAGATACTGGTTTGATCTTTCCTCCCGGTTTTGTCCTGACCCTCCTTTCTCTCTGCCAATATAGCCCACACTCCCTCTCGTCTCCGACCCATCTCCCAGGTCTCCATGTTCCCCACTTACCTGCGGGCTTTGCTCACCTGTCCCCGTCGAACCTAGTTTAAAGCCCTCCTCACTAGGTTAGCCAGTCTGTGTCCAAATAGGGTCTTTCCCCTCCTCGAAAGGTGAACACCATCTCTGCCTAGCAGTCCTTCCTCAAATAGCATCCCGTGG
>NW_020671140.1:0-1757 GCF_002925995.2 Terrapene triunguis | reverse complement strand
TGGTCTTCCAGGGCCCGGAGCTCCTCCCGCTTCTCCCGGTACGCCTCACAGAGGGGTGGATCCCCGGGGCTGGAGGCTAGACGCCTCTCCAGCTCCAAGACCTCCCGCTCCAACTGCCCCAGCAGCGCACCCCTCCGCCGGCTGGCGCCTCGGGCGTAGTTCCGGCAAAAGAGCCGTGCGCGGACCTTCCCCACATCCCACCACCGCCGCGCCGAGGGGAAGGCGCGCCGCTGCTCCTGCCAGGTCAACCAAAACTCCCGGAAGGTGGCCACAAAGTCCACGTCCTCCAGCAAACTATTATTAAAATGCCAATAGGCTGGCCCTGGCCGCTCAGAACTGAGAGAGGCCGTCACGGACACCAAATGGTGATCCGAGAACGGGGCCGGCCGAACGCTGGAGGCATGGGCCTGTGCCAGATGAAGGCGGGACAAATAAATCCTGTCCAACCGGGAGTGGTGCGACCGGTCATCCTCCACCTGGACATAGGTGAAGGTGGTATCATCGTCCGGGTGGTGGTCGCGCCAGACGTCCACCAGGGAGTGATGGTCTACGATCTCCCTGAGGATGCCCGCGGCCGCCTGGGAAGTCTCAAGCCCTGAGCGGTCCCGGTCCTTGAGGGTGGTGTTAAAGTCCCCGCCCAGGACCAGGCACTCGTGAGAATCCAGAGTGCCGAGGAAGGCCGCCGCCCGCCGATAGAAAGGCACACGGTCCGGGCCCTTGTTCGGGGCATAAACGTTGACCAAATTGAGAACTAGCCCTTCTACACGGGCCCGGACGTGCAGCAGGCGGCCCGGCACAACCTCGGCGACCCCCAGCACCTCAGGCCTCAGCCCCGGGGAGAACAGGGTGGCCACCCCAGCCGAGTGGGCGCTGAGGTGGCTAAAATAAACCCCGTCTCCCCACTCCAGCCGCCAGCTAGCCTCGAGGGCCGGAGCCGTGTGGGTCTCCTGCAGGAAAATCACAGAGTACCCCCCCTCCCGAAGGAAGGAGAGCACCTGGCACCTGCGGAGACCCACCCTACAGCCCCGGGCATTCAACGATGCAAAGGTGGTGACTGTCATATCGAGGGCTGGGGCAAATCCTCACAGGCAGAGGGATCGACAGCCTCCAGCGGGCCCCGCAAGATTCCATTTTCGACCCCGTAGGTCAACAAGGAGTCGCGGAACCTGCGGGCCCGCCGGTAGGCCGCGATGTCTCGCCGATCGGACCCTCGCCCCTCCCCCAAAAGTGCCTCCAGAGCCCGGAGGATGAGATGGAAGTCCCCCCAGCGCCGAAGGGCGAGCTGCACCTTACCCTGGGAACCACGGGTATCCGAGAGAAAGAGGCGCAGCTCATCCCGCAGCGCAGAGGGGGAGGCAGCGGCCGAGCCGCTGCCATCCTCCGGCAGGGCCCCCGAAGGGTCCTCGCGGCCCACGGACAAACAAGGGGCCGAGTTCCGGCGCCGCTGCGCCGGGCCGCCCGTCTCAGTCCCCGGCAAAGGGGAGGGCGGCTGAGGGAACAACACAGCCCCAACAGTGGCGGGAAGGGAAGACACGAAAGCCGTCCCCCGAGGGTCGGCAGCAGGCAACGAAAATGCGACAACCCCGGGGGCGGCGGTGAACCCAGAGGTGGCAGGAAGAGACACCTCGGGGACAGCAGGAGAGGGAACAGGGTCAAGGATAGGAACAAGCTCCCCATCCCCTGCTGCCAAACCGCTAGATTGCGGCTCCTCCTGGCTAGGGTCTGCAGCCAAGGGGACGGAGGCAGCAGGGACTGGG
>NW_020671139.1:0-2216 GCF_002925995.2 Terrapene triunguis | reverse complement strand
AGTGCTTGGCCGGGGGCCGGCGCCCCAGGGCCCAAGCCGAGCCGGGCTGGAGACGCCGGGGCCATAGCCTCTTGGCCTGGGCCGGCCGGCTGGCCGGCCGCCGGAGGGAGTCACTCGGCCGGGGGGGCTGGACTGGGCCGCGCCTCCTCGCGCCCCCCAGCCCCAGCCCCAGCTTACCTGCTGCCTGCTGCCTGCCTGCTTCAGGCTTCCCGCAAATCAAATGTTCGCGGGAAGCAGCGGAGTTGGGGCAAGGCGGGGAAGGGGCGGGGCGGGGCAGGGAAGGGGCGGGGCTGGGGGCAGAGTTGGGGCGGGGCCAGGGCCCCATGGAGTGTCCTCTTTTTGGACACTTAAAATATGGTAACCCTAGGTGAACTAGGCAGTGTCCTAGGGCTGCAAGTGGTTGGGGGGTGCCCCGGGCCGTCCTCAGGCATAGGCAACTGGGTAGGGCACCTGAAAATTTGGGTCACTACTGGGTCTTAGTGTCCACCCTACTAGTTTTCCTATTCCTGTTCTGACCCTTCCTGCAGGCTCTGAGTCTTCCTGGGAAGGGGATCTAGTAGTTATAAGAGAAACAGTCTCCAGCCTGCCAGACCTATTAGCACAAGGGGTAATGAAGACATTTAACAGGCATTTGCCAACCCCCAGGTATCTACTGTCAGTTTCTGAATGAACTGACAAAAACATGACTCTAATATTTACTCAGAACATGTCAGTCTACAGGACCTTAGTTTAAAATTTGCTTTAAAAATATTTCATTAGTGAGTTGGTGAAGATTATAAAATCACATCTCTAAAAAATCCTTGCATAGATTTTTAGATGCACAATCATCTTTAGCCTTAAATGCTTGGATCTTCAGACATATGGTTTTTTAAATAAATTCTTCAAAAGACCGCCCTTATCTAAAATACACATTTTAATTACTATAGTAAAAAAAACTTACTTCCAAAGTCTTCCCGTCCTTTCTGTCCATCCATTTCTCCCTTCACCCCCTCTCCCTCCCCACCCTCACTGAAGGAAGCAACAGCCCTTTGCTTCCAGATGGCTGGACAGTTTCCCTTTCTTTACTTCTGACTATCTGATGAACTAGTTTTAAGCAAAATCAGTACCTTAGTAAGATATAAAATCCTTTGTTATGCCTAAAATCTTTGGAAACATTTTTTTAAAGTTGGTGAAATTTCATAAACATGTGTATTGTTATGGAGATCACACACAGTAAATTAGTGTTCCCTTTTTCTAAAAGCAATGAACATTGTTATGAACACACTAAACCTCTGTGACTGATTCATTTAAAATAATGTCTGTTTCAGTGAGTTAAATATGTAGTAATCTGGAATGATTACTTTATGAAGGCTAAGAGTACATTTAAAATATAAAATCAGCTTAGAAATACTGATTAAGAAAATGTAAAACAGAGAAGAGCTGCATCATGTATTCCATAATATTTAATGTTGTATTCAGCAAGACAGCTGACTCGCCCTTACTACAAAGTTTTTGCAAATAAAGGTCTGACAAACTTCAGGGCATATCAAAAAACCTGTGACTGACATTTTTTATTCCCAAGTTTAGTGCTTTTAATTAAGTACCTTCTGTATGTCCATTCTGCGTGAGGGAGAGGGTACAGTGGTCTCTGCAGAGAACTGTGCCTCTCCGCCACCGTGAGGCTGGGTGGGCGTCTTGTTGTTCTTTCTGCCTTGTCCCTCCGCCCCTGCCCCCGCTGGGCTGCAAGCTCAGGCTGCCGTTGGGCATAGGGGCACCAGTTTAATAATACTGCATAGGGCTTGCAGGGGGGGTGAGCCCCAGCCATGGAGGAGCCGGCGCGGGACAGGGGGGCAGGAGCCCTGCAAAGGCGACAGCACCACTAGCGGGGAGCAGTCACGCCCCCCGCTCATCCTGCGACCTGGCCCCCCCCTTGGGGGCCCTTCAGCCTGCAACAGATGCATGCGGGCAGAGGCCCCCATGCGCTCCCCAGCTCCCCCCTCGCCACGCTTGGGATCTGCGGCTCCTGGGCATGTGAGCTGCTGCTGGGGCGTGGAGCCCTGAGACTGCTCCGGGAGAGGGAGGGGCAGTGGCGGCTCACACTCCCGGGAGCCGCAGAGCCTGAGCGCGGCGATGGGGAAGCCGGGGGGGTGCACGGGGGCCTCTGCCCACATACATCTGCTGCAGGAGCCCCCAGAAGGCAGCTCCTGCCTGCCAAGCTGCTGCAGCGGCCCAAGCCC
>NW_020671138.1:0-1770 GCF_002925995.2 Terrapene triunguis | reverse complement strand
CGGGGGGGGGGGCGGCCGGAGGCTTTTTTGCCTGGGGCGGCAAAAAAGCCAGAGCCGGCCCTGCTGGAAACATACTGCATTCAGTCATATTGGTAAGTATCAAACAGAGATCTTTTCCTTTGTTTTAACAAATGCATTAAAACCTTAATATTACCTGAAATTACCCAAAACATTTTGTGTTCCAAAGTATGTGCATTTCAGTGCATCCCATAGCTATAGCCGTTTGCATACAGATCACTGCTGCTCCTACAACACTCCGCCCCTTGATCTATGATCATTACAGTACAGTAGTTGTTGTCATTGTAGGGCACAGGTGATCTGTTGTAAACAAACCAAACAATTATAACCAGGTGAGTATAACTAAAATCATTACAATTGACCTAACACCAGATATAATATAAACAGAAATGCAAACAATTACAATCATAATAATAGGGAATACAATAAAACCATTACTATTACAATAATTGGGTACATTGACTAACAAAATGAGGCCCAAGTTTGATACTGCAATAGCCATCAAACAATAAATGTCAACCCTAACCCTTAAATACACACAAGAAATAAGATTTGTAGGAGTACCAGTATCAATAACAAAACTTAATAACAAAATGCTTATTAGAGAACCTAACAAAAAATAAACCTGATGCATTGGGGACCAAAGTCTTTTGGACACAAGTGGTGATTGATAAATTGGATGGACATGGGGGAAGTAGAGAGAGGAAAAGACATTTGCCCTGTCTAGTGTAGTATCCCCTCTTTCTCTGGACCCAATGCTAGCACAGGACACCACTAGAGACAGACACAGAACATGCAACACAACACAGAACATGCAACACAGAACACTGAAAACAGACTTTGTCGCGACACTATAACCATGGTATTTGTGTAACTCTTCAGCTGGTACCAGCTCTCCTGATGTTCTGGTTTAGAGCCTGAAAGATAAAAGCTTGGAAACAAATTAGCACAGTGCTTCCACCATGGCAGAACCTGCTTAGTCTCTGCCACAGTGTGTTTGGTACTTGGGGCTGCACAAATGCTAACTAAGTGGTGCATTTCTTGTGAGTGTAAATCCTCCCTTTCTCTCAGTAAAAGGGCGTTAACACTCCATCTAGAAAAACATTTCTGTTTTAAAATCTCCAGCCATTTTGCCATGGCCTGGAGATCTGAGGCAGAAGCAGGCACTGTTGTTACTGTTGCAATGGCATTTTGGCCCTGGGAGGAGGAATTTACCCAAATATCTCCCTTCCCAATCTCCAGAGAGGTCCCAAAAATCTGCCCCTTCTGGGGTTTTAAATGTTCCTTCTTCTGACACTGTTGCTGTAAGATTTCAGAGTGCTGTTTTAACTCTCTGTACCCAAACTTAAGGACATTTAACTGGATGTGGGTATTAATGGACATACATTTTATTTCTCTTCTTTTGCAGCAGAGACTTGTAAATCTTGGTGCAGTTTTTCATTTGTAAATTGAAGGAATACCTTGTTACAGGTCTTCCATAGAAGCCAAACTGCAGCTGCTTCCTTTTGTTTTTACAGAGTTTTCATGTCCCCTTGTCAAAGTGACAGTCTGATTACACAGAGCCATTTTAAGGCTCAGTGTTTCTAGTAGTGCTTCTTTTTGTTTTGTGCACCTCACCCCTGCTGTTGCTTCAGAGGGGCACTGTTAATTTCTTATTTTTTTTACTACAGCTCTCATCTGCTATTTTGTTACACACACAAAAACAACTAAACAAACAAACAAGAAGAATCCAGAATCTTTCCCTATTTTCCT
>NW_020671137.1:0-1174 GCF_002925995.2 Terrapene triunguis | reverse complement strand
AGCCCTGGGGGACACAGGGTACCTCTTGGGGTGGTAGAAACCATTCTCCTTGAGTGGGGGCAGGAGGGGAGAGCCCACCCCCAGGGAAGGAGGAGAAACCATTCCCTTGCTGGGGGGGGCTTCTTCTGTGGAGGAGGGGTCAGGAGGGGACACACCAAGTCACAGAAGGGGGGGCGTCAGGGTGGAATGGCCCATTCCTAGGGGTAGGAGGAATTGACACCCCATGTCGTGGGGCAGGGGCCCTCCATGGGGGTGGTGACATCCCCAGTCCTGCAACCCAGCCTGAGGCCCCCCCTTGGCCCCCCAGTTTGGGGGGTCTGAGCCCATTCACTGCAGCAGGGAGGCGGGGGCCAGGGCGCTGACGTAGTCCATGGTGTTAGCGGGGTTTGGAGGGGTCCTTGTCCTGGGGGTCAGGGCGTCTGTCCAGCGTTAGGCTCCCCCATCCCTTGGTCCGTCTGCTGCCAGCCAGCCTGTACTCTGGACTCCACAGCTCAGAGGCGGGGAGTGGGGAGGGTGACACACAGCCCGGGGGGGGGGGGGGCAAACTCCAAGGTCCCCCAGGGCAGGGCGGGGAGGGAGGTGGGTGCCGGAGCAGGAAGTGAGGCCACGGGTGCCAGTGATGTGTTAGACCCCACAGCTCCCCCTTGTGCTGTAGGGGGAGAAACTGAGGCACAGCTGGGGATGGAACATGAGAGTCCTGGCTCCCAGCCCCCCCCTGTAACCACCAGCCCCCACTCCCCTCCCAGAGCTAGGGAGAGAACCCAGGCATCCTGGCTCCCAGCCCCACCCCCCTGCTCTCTGGAGTGGAAGCAGGCGGCTCTATCCCCCAGGGCCGGGACAGGCTGGATGCGCCCCGCGTGCTGCCCCCCGCCATCCCCCCCCCATCCTTCATTGAGCCGCAGAAGGAACCAGATCAAACTGCAAAGACACTTTTATTGGTGGCCCCCCAGGCCGTCTCCGAGGGGCAGCTGTCGGCGTAGCCGGTACCGGTTAGTCTGCTCCCGAACCATCGTCGCATTGCCGGGCTCCTTCCTCAGTTACAAGGGGCCCCGGGGGTGTGACCAGCCCCCCCCCCCCCGCAAGGGGGGGGGGGGGGGAAACAACCCAATTTGCGCCCTTTGGTGGAGGAAGAGACCCCAACAGTTCAGACCTCCCACCCAACCTCTAGACCCCA
>NW_020671136.1:0-1286 GCF_002925995.2 Terrapene triunguis | reverse complement strand
AGGGCGTTTCTAAGGGGACAGGCGAACGCAGAGCTGGCAGATGGAGAGGTGCCCTGGGCAGCGCTGAGAGGGGGCGTGGCACTAGTCATGAGAGCAGGAGCGCCGAGAGGCCAAAGGGGCTGAGTGCCTGCTCGCTGGCAGCCTGGTACCCAGGGCCCATGGGCACAGACTGCAATGCAGATCACCACCACCGGCAGCCGTTGGCAACGGCCTGGCTCCTGCTGTGGTATGGAGTCCAGGCTCCAGGCTGTTAGGTGGCTTGCATGGGATTGTGTGATCATCTGCCCACAGGGCAGCGGCTCTCTCCATGCTGTGAGGGGCTGGCTCAACTGGGCATGTGGCTGTCTCTCTAGTCACGGATCCAGCCCCTGGACTGTCCTACAAGCTGTAAAGCCCCACACCTGGCCTCTGGCTGGTGCTGGTTCCCCAGTTCCCCCACACACACACCTGGTGGCCCCCAGCACAACTCCCCTCTGGTGCAGGACGTCCTGCTAACAATGGCTGCCTCCCACTGGGCTGCGTGCTCCACCCAGCTTGGAGGGAGGCTGCCCTAAGATGCTATGGGCCAGGAGATCCCGAGAGCCACAGGCTCTCTCAGGGACTGACGCTCACCTGGCTGGCGCGGATGTTCGGCACAGCAGGGAGGGCTCGCTCACTGTTGTGGGGGGAAGAGGGGAGGCTCAGTGGGGTACTTGGGAAGCAGAGGCAAAAGGAGCGGCCAGCGGGGGCCAGCTGGGTGCATGGCCATGAACAGGGGCTGTGCTGGGCCCCACCATGCTCACACACCTGGTACACGCTGCCCTCTGGGTCCTCGTGTTTGGCCCACACATAAGCCACGTAGTCCTTGTAGTGCCTGAAACCCACCTGCAGGGAGAGAAGTCCCAGTGGAGAGCTAGATGGGACCAGGCCCCAGCCCCCCAGAGAGTGCCCAGTGCTGACCCCTGCCCACGCCAGCGTGCCTCACACTGACTCCTAACCCCGCTCACACCCCTGTAACACCGACCTGCATGACCCAACCCACCCCAGCGTGCCTCACACCGACTCCTAACCTCGCCCATACCCCTGTAACACTGACCTGCACGACCCAACCCACCCCAGCGTGCCTCACACCGACTCCTAACCCCGCCCACACCCCTGTAACACCGACCTGCACGACCCAACCCCCCCAGCGTGCCTCACACCGACTCCTAACCCCGCCCACACCCCTGTAACACCGACCTGCACGACCCAACCCCCCCAGCGTGCCTCACACCGACTCCTAACCCCGCCCACACCCCTGTAACACC
>NW_020671135.1:0-1327 GCF_002925995.2 Terrapene triunguis | reverse complement strand
ATTTCCATTACTTGCATCTGAAGAAGTGAGGTTCTTACCCACGAAAGCTTATGCTCCCAATACTTCTGTTAGTCTCAAAGGTGCCACAGGACCCTCTGTTGCTTTGTATAAAATATGTGTGAGTATGTAAATTTTATAGATACACCTACATGTTACAAGAGTCTTTTGGACAGAACTTTCTTAAAATTGGGTTTCTATAAACCAGACAAAGCACAATAGCCTGTTATGCTGGGGACATGAAGGCAATTGGATTAGAGTTCACAGTTTCATAAAATTGGTTTTAATAAAATCATGATTTACCTGAACACACACACACACACACACACACTCACTCTCTCTCTCTCTCTGGCAAATAAAACCTCATGTACTTTCTATGTCCGTCCTGTTACTTGTGAGTTGCCGAGGGACATTACACTGGAAGTGGAATGGCTCCAGCTGAAGATCTGCTGGAGCTCAGTAGTGCAGAATGCAGTTGTGCACTTACAAAACAATGCACACATTTCCTTTTTGGAGAAACAAGCCATTGCATTTACACACTGCTTCCCCTCTGACTACGGTCAGAAAAATTGAGATGAAATGACTGGGAGGCTATTAGGAAGTTCCACTGGGATTGTATAGAAAGAAGCAATACAGGTATGCAGTGGCTGTAACAAAATAAGTCTCTGGGAAGGAGATAAAACCGTCCAGCATATTTTTGTTTGTCTTACATTTTGTCATTTTAATGGTGGAATCAAAATGATTACTCCAACAGATTATTCACTGCAATTTCTACAAACTGAGAATTAAAATAGATTTCATATGCTTGAAACTATAAGTGACAGTTCCTGGGCTGTACGGATCCGAGCAAAACAGTGTTGTGCATCCAATAAGTGGGAATAAACAAAAGGTGCTTTGTAGCAGTTTAAAGACAACTAGCTATGCCTGGAAGGTCCTATCACTGGCTGAATATCAACAGGATTTTTTTTTAAAGCACATTAACTTTAAAAGCAAAAACTAAACAAAAGAAAACAAAAGACTTTCCAAAGGGACCATTTCAAAATCAGTCCTTCTTTGCTATTTTTTTAATTGTAATACGGTTCATCGCGATTAACTCTCTGGGTATATCATGCAGATGTAATCTGAAATCCCGTAGGAATCTAATTTAAAAAGATTACTCAGAATACTAAGTTATTTTTAAGATATTATAAAAAGATCTTTGAATTTTTAGTTATCCCTGCTATACTTGTAATGTGTTTGTTATTATGCAGTCTTATTACAGGGTACTTTAAAACAATAAGGATTGCACATCTCAAAGTAAGTAGCATTAATTTCTTCTTAAAGTTGGGTT
>NW_020671134.1:0-2229 GCF_002925995.2 Terrapene triunguis | reverse complement strand
GGGGGGGGGGGGGGGGGCTGGGAGCCCGGACGCCTGGGTTCTCTCCCGGTTCTGACGGGTATCGGGCCCCCAGGACAGCAGCGACCGCACCGGGCTGAGCCCGCCCCCCCGGCGGCGGTACCTGCTCCCTCCAGCTCGGCTGCGGGGACGCGGCTGTTGCTGCTCCGGCCGCTTCCGGCACAGCCTGGCCCCGCCCCCACCTGTGCAAGGGGCGGGGACTCCTCGCCCCGCCCCCTCCGCGCGGCCCCCTCACGTGATCCCGACAGTTCGGCCCGGCCGTTGGGCGGAGGCACCAAAACACTAATGCGCATGCGCCAGAGCTAAGCGCAGCCCCGCCCCCCCCGCGACTGACCGAGGGCGGGGTCTGGTCCCACCCGTGGGGGAGGGGAGCTCCCCTCTTGGGGCGTGTCAGTGTCAGGCCCCGCCCCCCGAAGTCCCTCCCAAGAGACGCCCCTCCCCCATCTGGTGGGGGCCCCCCCCCCCCCCCCCCCCCCCCCCCACAAGCCCCCCCCCCCCCCCCCCCCCGCGGGGGCCCCCCCCCCCCCCCCCCAACAGGAGAGCCCCCTCTCCCATGATGGGCCTCTCCCCCCACCCACCCCACTATGCTCTGGGGGAGACACCCACACACCCCAAGAAGGTGCCCTCCACCCAGCCCCAGTGGGGAACAGGGCACACACCACAGGCTCCACCCACAGCGGACGCCTCCCCAGCAGTGCAGCTCTGTGGAGCCACGTCACGCCCTGGTCAGCGCACGTCTGTCACGCCGCCGAACACGCGTGGAGGCTGGGCCTGCTCGACGGCCACCGCGCCTTGGCCCCCCGGGCACTGTGCCTCTCTTCCCCTGGCGTCACCTCCCAGCCACGCTCAGAGGGGAGTGTGGTGCCCGGTCAGAGCAGGCGAGGACCCCATTCACCCAGAGACCCCCCACACACATCTCCTTCCCCCACCCACCACACACGAGCACAGGGCTCAGAGCTGCAATCCCCGGCCAACATGGCCGGAGTTTTCTTTCCCACAGAGCATTACCAGCAGCAAACCCAGCCTTGCTAGAGCCTGGCTTGAATGACCCCCAACCACCATCTTACCCATAGCGACTCAGGAGGGGCAACAAGCCCAGCCCAGGAAGTCAAGTCCCTGATCAATCACGAAAGCCAGGCAGACACAAGCTGGATGGCACAGGGGCAAGGGTCTCAGCCGTTACACAGCAAGGCCCTGCCTCGTCACAAAGACGCAGCCACCTTTGCAGGGCCCTGGGCAGACTGCTCGTGTTTGCCTGGGAGCTGTTCCAAAGCGGCACCGGGGAAAGGAGATAGCCGTGCTCTCAGGGAGTGCATTGGAGAACAGGACGGGGAAATTCAGGCATGAGAGATGCCATGTTTTCCTTTGGGAATTTTCCCCATGTGTTTGGGGGAAAGGCATTATACACATCTGGGAGGGGGGGCCACATACACGTGTGACAGGGAGGTTCCAGCCGAGGTAGCCAAGGCCTGTAGGGGTCTCAGGGGAAGAGAAAGCGCTAAGGCCATTTGCCATCCGTGAGCATTAGCAGAAGGAGCAAGGCAGGACCCTGGGAGAAAGGCTCCAGAGAGATGATGCCCACCAGGGCTCCAAGCCCCCACATTGGGGATCACCTCCTCTAATCACCCCTTAAGTCTTCCTGCTGGCAGCCCCACAACTCCCTGCAGCAAAGGGACTGTATGCTTACCTTCCAGGGGACAGGCTGGTTCCATCCAGCACTGCTCCTTTCCCAGGCTCCACCTGCAGGAACTGGTTTAGCAGGTGGGCTGGCTGCAGAGTCTGCTTTTAAGGGGAGCCAGCTGGGGCACGTTGGCTGTGGGGGAGGCAGCGCTCCCTGGGGGAAGGGAGGGCAGTGCTGGGCTGTGGAGGGAGCCCAATGGGAAAGGTGGATATTGTTTGGTGTGGCTTAATTTGCCATTCCTAATAAATGGGAGTCTGAAGGAAAAGTATCTCCTCTGTAAAACGTATTCAGTCAGCTCTTCCTGGCTAGTCCTTCACAACCACAGAGCTCTTTGCCAGCCAGTAAACTGACAAGTAACCCTCCTAGCCTAGCCCCGAGGGGGTGGATCTGTAAGTGTCATCGGCCCCATTACACAGAGCAGCAAACTGAGGCACAAGGAGGGGAAATGACTTGCCTGAGCCTAGAGCCAGAACTAAAGCTCGGGCATTCGTGGGTCCCAGAGCTGGGCTCTGCCCTTGAGGCCAGTCCAG
>NW_020671133.1:0-1696 GCF_002925995.2 Terrapene triunguis | reverse complement strand
TCATACCTTGGGTCTTCTGCCTGGTCCCGTCCAAAATTTCCTCTCCCAGGGCTAATCTGCCCAAGATCTAGGGGCCCAGTCTCTGTTGCCTCTACTGGTTCAGAAGCATTAGGGTGGGGGTCAGACTCAGGTGCTTCTCCCTCCTGCGTGGCCTCCTTTTCAGCTGCGCGGGTCCGCCTACCTACAAGAGCGACCCTCTGGCTTTGGGTCAGTATTCGGGTTCCCAAGGCCTTAGCTGCCCTCCTTTTCCTTTTTGTCTTTCTACCCTGTCTGGGAGTGGAGAACAAATCTGGGGATATTTCAGAGAAGATTGGGGGTTGACAGTCTGCTGTGGATGCCTCACCAATTTTAGGGTCCCCATCTTTCTCCAATCCCCCTACTGGGAGTAAGTTTCCAAACCCTGTGAAGTCCCTCCCTATGAGCACCGGGTATGGGAGTTTAGGGACTACACCTGCTGGTACCTCTGTAGTGTTCCCTTGGATCTCGATTTTTACTGGGATGGTGGGGTAGTAACTAACTGTCCCATGGACACATGTTATCCCCGTACGTTTAGCCTGTAGCAGCTGACTACGCTTCACGAGCTTCCCTGAGATAAGCGTGATAGCACTCCCCGAATCAACCAGTGCCGTGGTCCCTACCCCATTTAGTTTCACTGGTCTGGTATACATATGTGGGGTTAGTGAGACCCCCCACAAGGTGGATTAGGGAGCATGGATCTGTCCAGTTCCCCAGGTTACACTGCATAGGCTCCTCAGCATTGGGACACTGTGCAGCTATGTGTCCCCACTCCCCGCAGGCATAACATCTGTATGGAGCCCTAGGCGTTCCCCGGTCTCTTGGTTTGGGCAGTCTAACATCACAATCCTCTTCTCCCTCAGTGCTCCGACGCTTCGTGGCCTCTGATGGGCCTTCAGCCTCTCTCTTTTTCCACCTGGGCCCTCCTGGTGGCCCAGTCACCCGAACTTTAGGGCTTGGTGCTGCTAGTTTAACCCGGGGTGCCTCTTCCTTAACTGGTCGGGTCAGCTCCCTCGCTGTCCTTCGCCTCTCTACCAGGGCGACAACCTCGTCATAGGTGGTGGGTTTGTTCTGGCTTACCCAGGCACGAAGGTCTGGTGGTAGTCCCCTCATGTATCGGTCGATGACCAGAACCGCTAGTATCTCTTCCGGACTCCGGGACTCTGTTTGCAACCACTTTCGTGCGAGATGGATGAGGTCATACAATGGGGACAGCGGGGTTTTGTCTTCCTGGTACCTCCAACCATGATACTGCTGGGCCTGCACTGCTGTCGTTACCCCAGATCTGGCCAGGATCTCTGCTTTCAGCTGGGGGTAGTCTGCCGCAGCCTCTTCAGGCAGATCATGGTAGGCCTTCTGGGCCTCCCCCACAGGAATGGGGCAAGGATGCCAGACCACTGATCTCGAGGCCAGGCCTCCCGTAGGGCTGTCCTCTCAAAGGCCAGAAGGTATGCCTCTACATCATCCTCCCGTGTCATTTTCTGCAGCCAATGGCTGGCCCGTATGAGCCGCGTCCCATCATGGCCACGATTCAGCTCTTGCTGCAGCCGCACTGCCTCCAGTTGGGCGGCTGCCTGGACACGGGTAGCCTCCTGCTGGGCCGCCGTAGCTTGTATCAGTGCCCGCACGACGTCATCCATGGTGGTGAAAAAAATAAACCCTCTCCCCTTTTTTTTTTTTT
>NW_020671132.1:0-3301 GCF_002925995.2 Terrapene triunguis | reverse complement strand
GGCTGCTGCTTTGCAAATATCTAATAGGTACTTGCACTAGGAAAGCTGCTGAAGTTGTATGTGCTCTACTCAAATGAGCCAATAATCACAGGGTTGGCATGACATTAGCTAACTGGCAGCACAAATAAATACGAGAGAAAATCCTCCGAGTGGAAACCAGTGTGCCTTTCACCCTGTCCACAAATCACAAGAAATAACCACACTGACATTCTAAAGGGTCTGGTGCTATCCAAGGAGAAGGCCAATGCTTTCCTCACACCCAAGAAATAAAGCTTCTCTTCATCTGTATGCATGTGATGCTTCAAGAAAACACACCAATCAGGCAATGTATTTGCTAATGTGGAAACTTCCACCTTGGTCAAGAATTCTGGGTGAGGGTAAAGGTAAACTTTATCCTTATGGAACATGGTACAAGGATGTTCTGAAACCAAGGCTCAAAATTCACCGATTCTCCTTGATGTTATAGCAACCAGAGAAAACACTTTCACACAGAGGTAGAGTAGGAAGAGCATGTCGCAAGAGGTGCAAAGGGAGGCCCCATTCATTTTGTTAGCACAAGGTTGAGATCCCATGGGGGAACAGGTTCTTATACTCAAGGGTATAATCTGTTCAACTCTTTTAGAAATCTGATAGTAGATTGCTTTTTTTCCAACCCCATAACTAGGGCCCTACCAAATTCACAACCATGAAAAACGCATCACAGACTGTGAAATCTGGTCTTGTGTGCTTTTACCCTCTACTATACAGATTTCACAGGGGAGACCAGCATTTCTCAAATTGGGGGTCCTGACCCAAAAGGAGGTTGCAGGGGGTCACAAGGTTATTTTAGGGGAAGTTGCAGTATTGCCACCCTTACTTCTGTGCTGACATCAAAGCTAGGCGGCTGGAGAGCGGTGGCTGTTGGCTGGGCACCCAGCTCTGAAGGCAGCACCCTGACAGCAGCAGTGTAGATGTAAGGGTGGCAATACCATAGCATGCCACTTTTATTTCTGCGCCGCTGCCTTCAGAGCTTGGTGGCTGGATAGTGGCAGCTGCTGACTGAGGGCCCAGCTCTGCGGGCAGCAGCGCAGAAGTAAGGGTGGCAATACCATATCATGCCATCCTTACATCTCTACGCTGCTGCTGGCGGCGGCTCTGCCTTCAGACCTGGGGTCCCGGCCTGCACCCACTGTTCTCCAGCTGGCAGCTCCGAAGACAGCGCTGCCATCAGCAGCAGCACAGAAGTAAGGGTAACAGTACCGCAACCCCCCCTACAGTAACCTTGCAACACTCCCCCACAACTCCCTTTTGGGTCAGGACCCCTACAATTACAACACCGTGAAATTTCAGATTTAAATAGATGAAATAATAAAATTTACAATCTTATGACCGTGAAATTGACCAAAATGGACCGTGAATTTGGTAGGGCCCTACCCATAACTACCCATTGGAGGGTGGAACACTGAAATCACTGTCAGATGTACTTTAATGGAACTAACTGTCAGACCTTGCCCTTTTAGGGGCAACAGATAATCCAAAAATGTGGAAGCCTGCACTGGACCGATTTCTCAGCTGAGAGCAGGTAGAAAAATGTTTCCATTTGGCCAGGTAAGTCTGTCTAGCTGCAGGCTTTCAGAAGCAGCTCCTGAATGATTTTCAAGCAAGTCATGGTGTTAGCCGTGAAGCATCCATGCTATCAAGTGGAGGGTCTGTAGGTTGGGACTGAGCAGATGGCCATGGTCCTGAGAAAATTACATCTGAATCTAATGGGAGAAGTAGAGGCTGCCTCACTAACAATGCTAACAGGTCGAGGACCAGTGTTTCCAAGGCCATGTTGGTGCTATTAGTATAAGGCAAGAATGAGCCTGCTTGGCTTCAAATATGACTAAGTAGTAATGGTACTGGAGGAAAGGCATATAGTAGGGAGTTCCATCCATGATAGCAGGAAAGTGTCCAAAGAGCTAAGACTAAGACCACCTTGGGAGCAAAATTGATAGCATTTTCTATTGGCCTTTGTTGCAAACAGATCCACCTGAGTAGTTCCCCACAGCTGGAAGATGGACCTGCCCATGTCCAGATGTAGTGACCATTCATGGGGTAGGTGATCTGCCAACATGTTCTACTCTCCTGGGAGGCAAGCAACTTTGAGGTGAATGGAGTTAGTTATGCATACCTCCTGGCTCACTTGGGAGGAACATAAACCTTCTTGTCTGTTTACATAAAACATAGTGTTTAACAGACAAGATAACTAACAGATTTTTTCCCAGAATATGTGCATTGCCAACTGTCTAACTGCGCAAACCCAAAGACCCTTGTCCCACCCCTGCCCTGCCCCTTCCCTGAGACCACGCCCCTGTCCTGCCCCTTCTCCAAGCCCAGCCCCCTGCTCACTCCATCCCACCTCCCTCTGTCGCTCACTCTCCCCCACCCTCACTCACTTTCACCAGGCTAGGGCAGGGGGTTGGGGTATGGGAGGGGATGCAGGCTCTGGGAGGGAGTTTGGGTGTGGGAGGGGGTGCGAGCTCTGGGCTGGGGGTGCAGGAGGGGTGCGGTGCTTACCTTGTGCGGCTCTCAAAAGCGACCGGCACACTCCTCTGGCAGCGGCTCCTAGGCAGGGGACCCAGGAAGTCTCCACGCACCACTGCCCACAGGCACCACCCCCACAGCTCCTACTGGCTGCAGTTCCTGGCCAATGGGAGCTGCGGAGTTGGCATATGGGCAGCCCACAGAGACCCCCTGCCCACCCCCGCTTCCTCCCGGGGACCATAGGGCCGTTCCAGCTGCTTCCGGGAGCAGCGTGGAGTGAGGGCAGGCAGGAAGCCTGCCTTAGCTCCACTGTGCTACTGGGGGCCCCCGGGCCCTTTTAAATCGCCCAAGCCCCTAAGCACTATATACTTAGTATTCTGTGTTGTAATTGAAGTCAATATATTTGAAAATGTAGAAAATATCCAAAACTATTTAAATAAATGGCATTCTATTATTAACAGTACGATTAATCACAATTTTTTTAATCGCTTGACAGCCCTCGTTTTTATATATATTATTCTCACAACAAAATGACAAAGCAAGTATTATTTTATCAAATACAATTGGTTAATAACAGAGTATAAGCTTCCTGATTGGTTAATAAGTTAGACTGGTTAATAACACTGCTCTACAGCCAAAATGCTTCTGAAATAAATGTAGTCAAACTTTACTAATTCTGGGTCACTGAGAACGAAAATGATGCTTAAAATTGTTGATTGGCTCTAGTTTTCAAGATATGCTATTGGGTCAGTATATACGACCCTTGACTTGGGAATGGCGGAGGATAAGTGAGTTA
>NW_020671131.1:0-6693 GCF_002925995.2 Terrapene triunguis | reverse complement strand
ATACTTCTGTTAGTCTTAAAGGTGCCACAGGACCCTCTGTTGCTTTTTACAGATTCAGACTAACACAGCTACCCCTCTGATACTTTCAAAAGAGAGCCGATCTTGATTGAAAGAGCCACTTCCCTTGGTAGTCTGTCCCACTTGTTAATTATTCTCATGGTTAAAATCTGTCTCATTTCCAGTTTGAACTTCACTGCTTTAAACTTCCAGCTATTGGAACTTCTTATGCCTTTGTTAGATTGCAGAGCCGTCTATCTCACATTTAAGAGAGATTTAAAAACCTCTCTGTGAGTTTATAAACCTCCCTGTTAGTAGGAGCATGGTCTAGTGGTTAGAGCAGAGGACTGTCTTGAAGCCCTGGTTTCAGTTTTGTCTTCAAGTAGATGCAGCTGTTTATTCCATTTAGGTATATGTGCACCCAGCGCACTGGAGCCGGAGAATTTTGCCTACCAGTACACGTAGAGGGGCGTTGTTCGTGCCTCTTGGCCTTAGCCCCTTCCCTGGCAATATGAGGTGGTGCAGCCCTGATCCTGCCTCAGTACCTTCTTACCAACGGTGGCTGGAGTCATTGCTCTGTGTGGTTTCTAACTTCACAATCTCTCTATTTCTGAGTGACTTTTTTGTTGTATATAGTTAGTACCCTCAGTATGCTGTTAGCTATATTTACTGTTAGTTAGCTTTGGTTTAAGTATTTCCCTGGTGATACCCTCACAGGGGGTTAAATATTATCCATGTGGGGGAGCAATGTTTGCTGTGCTTAGGCAAAGCCCACATCAAGGAGCGGCGTTCGATTTGCATATCTTTCATGAAATGAACTCAGGGGGCGAAGGATCTTCGTCTAAAGCAGCACTCGCTCGAACAGGCCGGGTGGCCTGCTTCTGCACTGAGGCCCTCATTAGGTCAGAGGTCACCCTCAGGTTCTGAGAGGCCTGCTCCAGGGTTGTCCATACACACATTTAGAAAACATTATGCTATGACTGCATCTTCCAGGGCAGATACAAGCTTCAGTAGAGCAGTCCTACATTCCGTGTTTAGGTAGACTCTGAGCCCTTTCTCTTGGGCAGTGTAGCGGGGTGGTCACCCGCTCCTGCTTTAAAAGGCTTAAAACAGTCCCGGGAGAGGGCTGTGGCAGGGAAGGAAAAGCGGGGCTGATTGGGGAAAGCAGCCTCAGCTGGGGGACCACGCCCCAATCAGGCCGAGGCTGGCTTAATCAGGGCCCAGTTGGCCCTTATAAGAGGGCAGTGGGCCAGGGGCACACAGAGACACTCTCTCGCTTCTTGCGAGAGAGGGACCTGGCTGCCTGGGAGTTGAGAAGGGTACCTGAGGTGGAGCAGTGCTGGGGAAGGGCAGAGGGAGCTGGGGAGCTCCAGCCAGGAAAAACCCAGGCTGCTGGCCTTGCTAAAAGGGCTAAATAGGTACTGGGGTTGTAGAGGTGCAGCCCAGAGATAGGCAAAGGCAACAAGTCCTAACCCCCCTTGCTGATGATGAGTGGTTTATAGACTGCAGTCTGCCGCAGTGAGTGGGGGCTAGATGGTGACTGGCAGTAGCCACTGAGGCAAGGTGGGGATAGAGGGGTGGGGGTTCCCCTGGGTGGGGAGACCCAGATTGTGGGCTGCTGCAGGGAGCAGAACCCTAATGTAAAGGGCACTGGGGTCTGGGAGGGACATGGGGGCTGGTGGCAGGTGAGATGCGGGCCTGCAAAGGGCGCTCTGGACTGGAAGAGCTAATTCCCAGGATGACCAGCAGGAGGTGCCATGCCGGTGAGTCGTTGCCCCGCCACAGGCGGGTACTGGTTTTGAGTCACCCTAAGTGGAATGCATAGCTGCACATACTTGAAGAAGAAAAAACGGTTACTTACTGTAACCCTGGTTCTTTGCGATGTGATGCAGATGTGTAGTCCATGACCCATTCTCCATCCGCTCTGCATCAGCGTCTAGTGTCTGGGCATTTGGTGCAAACGAACTGAGGGGGTGGGGGATCAGGATGGCTCTGCCTCATATAGTCACGGGTTGGGCTAAGGCCATGAGATGAAAGTGTTTCCCCTTTACAGGTACTGCTAGACAAAATTCTCTGGCTCCGGTGCACTGGGCATGCAAACACTGAAGCAGAATACACATCTGCATCACATCTCGAACAACTGCAGTTACAGTAAGTAGCTGTTTCTTCTGGCCCTCCCCTGGTTTGATGTAGGACCTTGGGATCACTTAATCGCTGTGTATCTCAGTTTCCCCTTCTGCAGAATAGGTAGAGCAACACTTACCTACCTCAACAGAATGCCAGGAGAATTAAGCTTGTCAAATTTGTTCATTTCCACAAATGAAGAAAAGTCATTGTTGTTTACATTTCAAGTGGCTCCTTTTTAAAGTAGGGCGTGAGTTCATTGATTTGCTGGGTAGGCAGCAGCAGTAGCTTTTCAGAAGATTTTCTAGACGTGTATCCTTAAATATGGCACAAAAAGCCTCTTCCTTCTCCCTTACTTGTGTCAGACTAGAATTCACCCCTTTGATATTCAGCACATAATAGATGGTTCTGCTTTTCCTGAGTCCTAAGTGAAAGCCACAGCAAATAATAACAAAAATTCTTCCACTCCCCTACTATTTCTGGAAGAGATGATCCTTCCTGGCCTTGCCGTTTGAGAACTTCTGAATTATGGTATATAGAGACAAATCTACTGAAAATATAATGAACTTGCAGTACAGGGGAGTTAAGTGATTGAAAGATACATAAGGAATAAATAATTCACAGATTTTTAAATGTCTGCCAAAAATGTAAATTCAGGCTTGAAAAGAGCTAGCTATCAAGAACTCTGGATCAAGATTGTTAAGGTGGCTGAGGCTGGATTTTATGGTATATTGTATTAGGTTAAGAAACAGGTAGAGGTAATACAATAATGTTCTATGATCTGATGTAACTATGACACTTCTGAACAGACACACTTCTGACTCCTGGTTTGGATGTAATTGGATTCTGACTGAATTATTTTGGCAGGTGGAACTAGATCATAACAGATGGTAGCATAGCTAAGATGAAATACAAATTCCAAAAAACTAATCATACATATGACAAGATAACAGTTCAGGATACAAATAAACCCTAGAAGAAAAGGGAGGTGAGATGCAATGAATTTTAAATTTTCAGGAAAATTAAGCAACATTCACTTTGGTTTAGAAAAAGGACCCCAGTTCCATTCCTGCCTCCTCTTTTCAGGTGAGTGCCCTAACCACTGAACATTTAATAATTATTTATGCAAAGTGGAATGGCTTCAAATAGGAGAGATTGGGAGAAACCCACATTCAAATATCCCACAGTTCAGGGCTCCACCTGAGAGGAGAACCCTGTTCAGATCCATTCTCACCAGGTAGAGGGGGAAGTGAACCAGGCTCTCCTATATCCCAGGGGAGTTTCTTAACCATTGGGCTGAAGGTTATAAGGGAAGAATCCGCTTCCTTTCTCCCCAACTGTTTTGTGTACAATTAGACATGTTCTGAGCACGTCTACCGGTTTGGCCCCACAGGTGAGATAGGTGGGGTGATGCCTGCGCATGCCCGAAGCTGAAACTTGGGTGCGATGGGGACTTTTACAGTGAAAATGTAGGTGCTGAGTGAGTTAGGTGTCTACAAAGTTAGATGCAGTGTTGTTGTAGCCATGTCGGTCCCAGGGTAGTAGAGAGACAAGGTGGATGAGGTAATAACTTTTATTGGACCAACTTCTGCTGGTGAGAGAGACAAGCTTTCAAGCTACACAGAGCTATTCTTCTGGTCTGGGAAAGGTACTCAGTGTCCCAGGTAAACACAAGATTGAGCAGATAGTCTAGCATAAGTAGTTAGCAAAAATTCTAAGGGACCATTCACCCCTTCCTGTCTCCCTGCCCCATGTGGCTAACTGACTTATGCTAAACTACCTGATCAATCTTGTATTTGGTTGTGACACAATCTTAACAAGGGGGGAGGACAGATATTTGTATTAAGGAACTAATGGACTATGAGTTAGGCTAATTTAGCTGTGTTGTACCTTTTACTGGTGGGGTGTGGCTGCAATTGCAAAACATTGACATAAGACAACCTTTATGAAGGTGATATAGAGATACTAGGATACTACTTATTATTAGGTGTTCCACAACTCCGGAGAAAGAGTTTGAATTTGTTGCTTCTCATACCTGAGGTACTTATTCTGGATGAGCCTGCTTCGGTGCCCACTGAAGCCAATGACAGTCTTTGATTTCAATGTGTTTAGGTTAGGCCAGGGGTCAGCAACCTCTGGCACACGGCTGGACCAGTTTGTTTACCTGTCGCATCCGCAGGTTTGGCCGATCGCGGCTCCCACTGGCCGCGGTTCTCCATTCCAGGCCAATCGGGGTGGCGGGAAGCCGCGGCCAGCACATCCCTCGGCCCGCGCTGCTAACCGCAGCCCCCATTGGCCTGGAGCAGCAAACTGCGGCCAGTGGGAGCCGTGATCGGCCGAACCTGTGGACGCGGCAGGTAAACAAACTGGCCCGGCCCACCAGGGTGCTTACCCTGGCGAGCTGCGTGCCAGAGGTTGCCGACCCCTGGGTTAGGCTGTATGTTCTTCTGGCATTGGGAATCAGATTAATAATGCCTTGGTCTAATGATCCCTTTGCCAGAAGCTTGGCTTTACTAGGAATGGAGGTTCCAGAAAATATCTCTTCATTAAATAAATGTCTGATTCAGATCATGCTTTTCTGGCTCACAGAGTTTATTCCTCACTGTGTGGCTCCAGTCCACTCCATCTCCTTATGGTGCAGCTTAATCCACGGACCCTATCTGACTTAATGATGCACTAAGTACATGGAAGATGTCAGGCAGCAGTGGCAATCAATTAAGTCTAGATTGTTTTTATGTATGCCATGTTAACTGTACACATGCCTTCGGGGAGGTGTGATTTATTTTCCCCTAAATTCAGCACCTTTCTTATTTTGTTTAATTGCACTCATTTTCTCAGGAGACTTTTCCCCACCTCCACGCTGCTTTCATTCCCCAGAGGTATAGTGCTGGTAATAACTTCCCCCAATTGGTTTGTGATTGTAATACCAGGCAGGTGGGAAATGCCTTGCAGTGTAAGCCCCTTTTAAATTAATGGATGGTTTGACTGTCCGGTATTAAATGATAAAATATATATATATTGAACCTTACCAAAATATCCCATGATTGGTGCACTTTGCTCATTGGCTCACTTTTGGTGTCAGCCAGAACCATCAGGAAATTCAATGAACCAGAATTGCATAATGACAATAACAACATAAGGTTTCTACAATTTTTGAAGTGCTTTCTAAATATTAACTAAGTAAGATGCATAGCCCTACGCAACCATGCACGGCTGTATGTGGGGAGAGTAAAGACTGATTCTTGCTACTTGCCCCAGCACCACCTAAGTTAAGCTTCCTGGAAGGTGGCTCCTGGTTTCACCCAAAGTGCTTCTCCTCTGGGAGCAAGTGGGCAGGGGCAGATAGGGAGTAGGGGAACCTTGGTTCCACTTGCCCCACACACATCAGCTAGGCACATGGGTATCTGAGGCACTCTCTAAAAGGGTATTGAAAATTATTCCCCTTGCACCTTTGCCCACTTCACAGTGTGCCTCTCTGGGGCAGTGCACCAAGGGCTGTGTCTTAGGTCTTGTCTACACTTACCCGCTGTAGTGCTTAGTGAAGACGCTACTTATGCTGATGGGACAGCTTTTCCCTTTAGCATAGGTACTCCACCTCCCCGAGCTGTCTACACCGGGGGTCAGGTCTGCGTGCCCTGGTGGCATCGTTATACCGACATAAATTGGTAGTGTAGACCAAATTTTAGAGGAGCACTCCAATCCTAAAGGAGGATAATTTCAATCTCAAATATTATATCTGTTGAAGTTGTCATATGTTTCAATCTTATGCCTCATAAAATACACCTACCACTAGCAGGCCTGGGCGGTGCGGGGCACACTCACTTCCCCACTGGTTTCAGCAACATATTCCAGGAGGCACTCAACATTGTCCAGGAGCAAGTCTGTTACTCTTTGGCTTTGTGGTCCAGATCCTGTACTAGTGAAGTCAAGGGGAGTTTTGTCATTGACTTCATCTGGGCAGGACTGGACCTTCAGTACTTTGACCCTGGTCTGTACAACTTCTCTCCAAGAAATAATACTTCACTTCTCGCTCCCTTAACTCAGAAAACATGTGCCTACTTAATGAAATGTATCTAGTCCTCTGCTAAGAGTCTTTAAAATACATCCTGCAACAATCGGGTACAAAGAGGCTGAGAAAAAGATGGTGCTCCAGCCTGGCCTTGGAACAATCTCTTCCTTTGGTATACATATATCTGTGTCTTAGCATATTTACACAGTAAGAGTTTTCACAGAGAGAAGTTCAATTATCTCTCTCTTCCTGAACATATACTTAAAAAATACAGCGGAAATCAAAATGTTCTATCACAGGAGAATGTTTATTAGGATGTGTTTTATCATTTGCTAACAAAAAGAGAGATCCCCTGGTGCCCATCCCCTCTCACCACTGAAATGGGCAGGATACCAGCTTTTTTCAAAAAGAGGTGGGTTTATTAATATTTTAGGAATCCTCCCATTCATGCTCATCACCCTGATGAGGTTGGAGTCATCCTTCTGTGCTTGATAGGGTTACCATACGTCCGGATTTTCCCGGACATGTCCGGCTTTTTGGGATTCAAATCCCCGTCCGGGGGG
>NW_020671130.1:0-2341 GCF_002925995.2 Terrapene triunguis | reverse complement strand
GGGGGGGATCCTGTTGTCTGTGCCTGCAAGACCTGTCTTGGACTGTGTTCCTGTTGTCTAAATAAACCTTCTGCTTTACTGGCTGGCTGGGAGTCATGGTGAATCACAGGAAGCCAGGGGTGCAGGGCCCTGAGTCCCCCCACACTCCGTGACAACTGGTGGCGGAGGTGGGATCTACTGCACCCCGTGGACGGCTCCTCCTGCAGTAAGTGACTGGGGAGCAGTAAAACGAAGGGGAATCGATGGGGACCAGGTGGGCTGAAGAATCAGAGAGAGACGGTTCAGGGGGCGATTAACCCCTGGGAGTGTGTGACCAGAGAGAAGGACTGTTGCAGTAACAGGGTCCCCCGGGGGATCACAGCGAGCGGTCCCGGGGCGGAGGAGTCTGCAGCTCGACCCTGGCAGAGAAGTGGTGACCTGAAGAAGGGCTGGCACACTAGGGGTCCCCCTGGAATGGTGGAAAGCGGAGAGCGCAGGCCGGCGAGTGGCCAGCAGGAGGATTCATGCTAAACGCCTTAAGAGTGACCTGGTGGAGCTGTGCAGGCAGAGGGGCTCCGCATTGGGAGGTCCACCAAAGAACAGCTAATTGCCCAGCTGGAGGAGAGGGATCGCTTGGATCAACCGAGCCCTGTCCCTGAGGGAAGCCGCCCGGCGGATGCAGCGCGGGCCCCGGGGCCTGACCTGGCTGGGAGGGGTCAGACTGCTGCCGAGGACATCCCGAGACCCTGCTTACCTATACCTAGGGGAGGGGTTGGGGGAAGCCCAGCGAATACCGAGGGCACCCTGACCCCGGCAGCCAGCAGGGGATCGTCCCGGCGGAGCTCCCCGTCCCGGGGGCGGATGCGGCTGGAATGTTACAGGGAGCTGAGACTGAAAGAGTTCGAGTTAAGGAAGCAAGAACTGAAGCAGGAGCAGGAAGAGAAGGAGAAACAGCGTCAGCATGAGCTGGAACTGGCCAGGCTGAGGAGCAGTGGGGCCCCGGCTGCGGTGAGCGAGGGGGGACCCAAGACTGCAAAGAGCTTTGATAAGTGCTTCCTGGCCCAGCGTAAGGAGGGGGAGGACACGGATACCTTCCTGATGGCCTTTGAGAATACCTGCGAGCTGCTCCAGGTTGACCCTGCAGACAGGCTCCAGTTTCTCATCCCCTCACTGGACTCCACAGCCAGGGAGGTGTACAGCCGACTGAAAGGGGCGGAGACAGGGGACTACGAACTGTTCAAAAAGGCCCTGCTCCGCGAGTTTGGGCTGACCCCTGAGACGTACCGGAAAAGGTTCCGGAGTCAGCGTAAAACCCGTGAGGTCACATACCTACAACTAGCCAACCGGGCGCAGGGGTATGCCCGCAAGTGGACAGCTAGGGCCCAAACTATAGAGGACCTGCTTGACCAAGTCGTACTGGAGCACGTGTATGAGCAGTGCCCACCCAACCTGAGGCGATGGTTGATGGACCAAAAGCCAGAGAACCCGCAGGCCAGCTGGCCGACGAGTTTGTGAACAGTCGGGCAGGGAATAACGGGGAGGAGTCCCAAAAAAACAGGCCAGCCACAACGCAGAGAGAGAGAGTCACCATGGGACCTCCCAGTGAGGAAATATGGAGAACCCCCACCAAAGGGGAACATCCAGCGTCAGGTCTATCCAACCCGCTCGAGGGGACCCATGGGACATGGGCTGCTATCACTGTGGCCAAAGGGGCCACGTTCAGGCCTAGTGCCTCAGGCTCAGGGACAGACTGAGCGGACCCAACCCACAGAGGGTTGACTGGGTAGAGACCCAGTCGGACGAGGGGCAGCATTCCCAGGGAAGGGGGGCTGGCAGCGTACCACCTGCTAAGGAGGAAGGAGAGCTCCAGGCCAGCTCCTCTGGGGGGCTGGATGCTCCAGACTCAGGGCTTTTGGTTTATACGGTGGGCGCGGGGCGGTCCCTCCGGAGAGAGTACCTTGTTCCCCTGGAGGTGGATGGGAGGAAGGTCAATGGATACTGGGATACGGGCGCAGAGGTGACGCTGGCCCAGCCCAAGGTGGTGGCCCCAGATCGGGTGGTGCCCGACACCTACCTGACCCTGAAGGGGGTGGACGGGACCCCAGTCAAAGTGCCCGTGGCGAGGGTACACCTGAAGTGGGGGGCCAAGGAGGGCCCCAAGGATGTGGGGGTACACCCGTATTTGCCCACTGCGGTGTTGATGGGGGGTGGGCCTGGAGGACTGGCCAAGCAACCCGCAGGGTGCCCTGGTTGTGACCCGCAGTCAGAGCCGGCGAGGAGCACTGCGCCCTGACCTTGGGGAGGGTGCCTTGCCCGAGGCGCAGGACCCTAACCTGGTGGGGAGGGAACGCCCAGGGACACG
>NW_020671129.1:0-1280 GCF_002925995.2 Terrapene triunguis | reverse complement strand
TGTACTGAGCCTTGGGATAATGTTCAAAACATGGCTTTTTGCTCGGAGTAGAATAAGATCCCCCCCCCCCCGGTTAATCACTTACCCGTTGGCTGAGCGAGGGGCGGCTGAGGAAGGCGGGAGGCAGCACCTCCAGACAGCGGTACCCAATGGAGAGGGGCTGGAGCCAGACCCCAGGACAATAACACGGGGCCAGGGGGCTCATAGGGGCCAACTTTCTCCAGCGCCGGTGGATGCCCGTGCCCCCCCGCCCCTCGCCCCCACCCTTTCCCCGCCCCCCCCGGCCCTACCCCTGTTCCAACTCCATCCCCAAATTCTCCGCCTCCTCCCTGCCCCTATTGGACCTCTTCCCCAAATTCCTGCCCCAGCCCCGCCTCTTCCCCCTCCCTCCCTGCCCCGCGAATCAGCTGTTTCGCAGCGCAAGCGCTGGGAGGGAGGGGGGAGAAGCAGGATGCGGTGGGGCTGGAGGCGGAGCTGAGCTGGAGCAGGGGCGGGGCCACAGGGAGTGGCTGGTGGGTGATGAGCACCCACCAATGTTTTTCCATGGGTGCTCCCGCCCCGGGTTTTCACCTTTCGAAGTGTTGTGTGGCAGGCGGCGTCTCGCTGGCGCTTCCCTTCACATGGCTGTGACGGTGCTGCCCGTGGGAGCCGGCTGAGGTCACTCAATCAGCAAACAGACCGGGGCAGACAAACCCCAAACGCTGGTGGATCTTCCAATACTTAGATTTACCAACCAGCACAGAACAGCTTCTATAGGACCTCACTGGTTACTTAGAGTCCAACCAACGCAGTTCCCTTAAAGTGCCCAGTGTCCGGCCTCCGTCCAGACACACACGTCAGATATGATGATGATTACTGACAATCTTATCTCATCATATAAAAGAAAAGGTTCTTCCAATCCCAAAGGGTCAGCCACACACCCAGGTTCAGTTACAACTTAGATCTTACCCAAAATACACGGTATAGTCAATTCTTATTAACTAAACTAAAATTTATTAAAAAGAAAAGCGAGAGAGTGTTGGTTAAAAGATCAATATACAGACAGACTTGAATTCAATTCTTGAGGTTCAGACACAGCAGAGATGAGCTTGTCGTAGCCAAAAGTCCTTTTAGAAATAGTCCATAGGTTATAGTCCAATGTCCATATTCAGGGTGGCTCCAGTCAGTGACTGGGGATCTCAATCCTTGTGGCTTAAGGTTTCCCCCTCTTGAAACCCAAAGCAGATCTGAGACGAAGAAGGATCATGTCCCAGGGTTCTTATACATTTCCAGCAGCCTTT
>NW_020671128.1:0-1072 GCF_002925995.2 Terrapene triunguis | reverse complement strand
CTGGGGCCCCGGCACCCCTGTTCGAACCAGAGCCTGAGAAACGACCCGGGAGGGCTGGAGACCCAGCGGCCAGCTCCCCTCCCTGCTCACACCGGGCACCTGCTTCCCGTCCGAACTGGCCTGACTCCGCATCCCGCCGTCCGAGCTTCACCCCACTCAGAGCTGGCGGTTCCCGTGGCGGTTCGTACCGACCGGGCTCCCCCTCTGTGAGGCCAAATCATGCTGGGAGCCGCTCGCTAGGCCTGCGTCCACACCCCCAGCCTGCAGCAGCAACTGTCCCAGCCCAGATGCCGGAGCGAGGGGCTCGCACGACCTCGCTAACACCAGCCGTGTGGCCCTGTCTGGTCAGGCTGTGAAACCCCCGACGGGAGCGGCTGCACGGCTGGTTTTAGTGCCGTCCTGCGAGTCCGTGCTGGCAGACCCGGGCTCCGCGGGGCCGCACGTCACCGCTCGAACCGCGGCCGTGGTGGGGATGCTTACGGGGCGTCCTGCCGCGCCTGCAGCAAACCCACCTCTCGGACGTGCGGGGAAGACGTCTCCTGTCTGGCCTTAGGTTGGCTTGGCTCCGTCTCCCAGGGGCACAGCTGTTTCACTCCCCTCCGCCACGTCCGGAGGTCAGCGAAGCACCCGAGCCAACTCTGTGGGTGCTCTGGGGCTGGAGCACCCACGGAAAAGAACCAGTGGGTGCTGAGCACCCACTGGCAGCCCCGCGGATCAGCGCCTCCCTCTCCCACCCAGCACCTCCCGCCTGCCACGATCAGCTGTTCAGTGCAGGAGACACTTGGGGGGTGAGGAGCGGGGGCAGGAAGAGCTAGGGGAGCGGGTCGGAAGAGGTAGGGCGGGAATGGGAGTTTGGGAGGAGGGGTGGAGCGGGGGGAAGAGGTGGGGTGGGGGTGGGGGTTTGGAGGAAGCAGTGGAGTGGGGGTGGACCAGGGGCAGGAAGAGGTGGGGGGGGGGGCAGGAGGAGGGAGGGCAGGGGGGGGGGGGGGGGAGGAGGGGGGGGGCGGGGGGGCCTGGGGTGGAGGGGGGGGCCGAGTACCCGCCCGTGGAGCGAAGGTTTAGGTGCGGACCC
>NW_020671127.1:0-2717 GCF_002925995.2 Terrapene triunguis | reverse complement strand
ACCTTCTCCGGACCTGGAAGCTTTTCTCGGCGACCAGGTCCACTGTGGCCACCGAGGGCGAGGATCTCCTCGCGGAGCCCCTGCTGCACAATCCCGATCTCCGTATGCAGGTGGCGGAGTCACCCTCGGTGAGCCGGAGGTTGATCCTGGCGGAAACCACCAGGGTCGGAGACCTCCTGGACTACACCAGAGGGGACTGGGTGGATCCCCGTGCGCTTGGTCGGCGCATGGGGCTCTCCACCCTTACGACCCCTCTGCGTGTGCTCCAGGAGGTGGGCGCTGCGTTGTCACCTCCCGCTCTTGATTTCCTGTGGCGGACCCTGCGGGCAGGTGCTCCCCGTCCACCTCTCACCCCGGGCCCTCCGGATCTTTTTATTGGGCCCCTGTCCCGTGAGCCCCCCCGGCTCTTCCGATCCCATAACCCGAACCGGCTGCACGCTTTGCAACCGGTCCGGTTTCGAACCGCACCTAGAGACCACCTGTACACGCTCGTGCTCCACACGTTACATTTTCTCACCCTCGTGTCCCGCCCCGATACCAAATGGCGGGACTACCTACTACCTGTAGAGGGTGAGAAACCCCGGTGGGCCAGTCTTTACTCCACCTTGGTTCCACGGCCCGCCGGGGACATTGGATGGCGGCTCCTTCACGGAGCCGTGAGCACGGGCGTGTACTTAGCGCGGTTCACTCCCATTCCCGAGGCCTGCCCATTTTGCGGCCTACGGGAGACCCTGGCGCACGCGTACCTCGAGTGCGCCAGGCTGCAGCCCCTGTTTCGGCTCCTCCAGAACCTCTTGTTGAGGTTCTGGCTGCACTTTTCCCCACACCTGTTTATTTATGCACACCCTATCCGTGGCCCCACGAAGTCGCGGGACCTCCTCGTCAACCTCTTCCTGGCCCTAGCTAAGCTCACCATTTATAATACCAGGGAGAAGATGTTGACCGAGGGGGTGCTCTGCGACTGTGGGGCCTACTTCCGTAATTTTTTGGTTTCACGTCTCCGGGCGGAGTTCCACTGGGCAGCGTCCGCTGGCTCCCTTACCACCTTTGAGGAGCAGTGGGCGCTGTCCGGGGTCCTTTGCTCGGTGTCCCCATTTGGTTCCCTGATTTTGAACCTTTAACCGTCACCTCACTCCCTGTTTTTTTATCAGTTGTCCCACGGAATTACTTGGTTTCTGGGTCCAGTGGTCCCTCCCGCTAGGCTGGGGGAGGGGCCTTTAGCAGTGGGCGGGTGAGCCCGCCCACTTCCCGGTCAACCAATATGGACTCACTACAAGGGGTCACTGCATCACCTTGCTAGGTGGCAGCACAAACAGCCTCTCAGACCTTCCCTTAATAGCAGGGAGTGGCTGCACCTCCCCTCACAGGCTGGCAGCATAGGAAGAACCCTTTCCCACTATCTTCTATGACATGCCTGGGCACTCTGAATGAAGGAGTCATCTAAAATGAGAAAATAAAATTATACGCAAGGGACTGGGGTAATTCCTTTGTAATTATTCAGAGCCTGTCTCCACAAACATCTATCACTTATCTGAAGCAAACTCGACTATTCCCTCCTTTTGAAGTTAATTGTCAGTAGAAATTCAAAGGGCACTGAATTTTCAGTTTCTTTACTGAGTCTATATCATTAGTTTTTAATGCAATTTTTTTTTAGTGCCAATTAATTTTTATGTAGCTCATTCAACCCAGCATAAAACTCTCCCATTGATGGAAGAATTAGTCCACCACTGCTGTTCCTTATAATCTTGCACAAGTGGATCATCTCTGATATAAGCACTGTCGGGTTTCTTAAGATTAAAGCATTGCATACTTACATAAGTAGTGAACCACAAACTGCGCTAATGATTGTTTAAGTGGCTCTGTTAAAATGGTTCAAATGCTGCAGGATCTAATGGCAAAGCTCTGCCTAGCCTGGGGGAACTTTCTCATGGAATAAAGTTTGTCCAGCAAAACTCATTGTTGAGTAAGTTGCCTTGCCACATACCTTTGTAGTTGTGCTTTTCAGTTTTGTGTGTACACACAGTGCTTTATCTCAAAATACATTCTCAGTACTGTGTGGGAGATTGATTGCCTTACTAGGCCGCTGCTTATATCCTGTCACACCTTTGGAATCACATCCTAGAAAAATAGTTCTGCCTGCATTGTAAACAACATTCTATGCTGCAGGAGTTCAATTGTCAGGCTAGATTTCTGCCATTTGTACCTGAATGGGCTTGTAGTGGGGCAGTTGCCCCACTTTGGCAGAGGAGAGGTTAATAGCAGCCCTTGGAGCAGCTGCACAGAACCCAGCCAATCAGAGAAGGGCAGAAAGGTAGCCAATCAGGGCCAGGCTGGGCCCTATATAAAGGCTGCAAAGCAGACAAGAGAGGAGTCTCTCCCTGACAAGCAAGGGAGGAGGGCTTGCTCCCTTCCTCCCTCCCAGGGATAGCAACTTAGTTAGAGCAGTGCTGGGCAGGTTCAGGGGAGCAGAGGGAAAGCTCTAGCCTGATACCTGCCAGGCTGAGACCCCTGAAAGAAAGGGCTGAAAAGGTGCAAGGGCCAAAGGGAAGTGGCCCAGGGAGTGCAAGCAGTAGAGGGGAGAGAAGGAAGGCAGGACATGGCTGCTGCCAGAGGGTCCCTGGGCCAGGACCCAGAGTAGTGGGTGGGCCTGGGTCCTCCCCCCCCCCACACACACTGCACCTGGCCATGGAGGAGCGTGGCCCGATACAGACTGTGGC
>NW_020671126.1:0-1183 GCF_002925995.2 Terrapene triunguis | reverse complement strand
GAGTCCAGCCCGGCAAGCTGCAGGGGAAGGGCTCTGGCTGCCAGAGCCCCATGCGAGCGGCTGAATTTCCTGCAGCCCTCCCAGCCGCGCCTCGCTCTGCATGGGGGGGAAATCCCGGACATTTTTAGTGATTTACAAATTCCCCCCCGGACGCTATTTTTAACACAAAAAGCAGGACATGTCCGGGTAAATCCGGGCGAATGGTAACTCTAGGTTTAAAACTAATCCTGAAGGAAAAGGAAGGTATAAACAAAGCTCCAGTGGACTCCATTGTGGTAGGGCTCTTTCTACTTTATCTTAGTATAATAATCATTTATTAATCGAGAGAAAGGCAGCTGAAAGCCAGGGGCACAGTAAGTAATGCATTGCCTCAGTTTTGTACCATATGCATCATAATGATGTTAAAAGAAAGAAACCCTTTCCATTACACACCAGAAGTAAAATTAAGCAGGGAACATACAGGAGCTTAACAGTGACTAACAAGTGAGGCTAGTCCACTGGGAAACTCTATCCTGGGATGCAGAATCTCCAAAAGAGATTTGGGGATCATGGTGGATAATCAGTTGAAAATGACGCATGATGCATGACGCTAAGGCCAAAAGAGCTAATGCGATCCTGGGATGCATAAACAGGGGAATTTTGAGTAGAAGTAGAGAGGGTATTTTACCTCTGCATTGGGCACTGGTATGATCACTGCTGGAATCCTGTGCCACACTTTAATGACTTCCACAATTCAAGGAGGATGTTGATAAATTGGAGAGGCTTCAGAGAAGAGCCACGGGAATGATTAAAGGATTAGAAAACATGCCTTATAGTGACAGACTCAACGCGCTCAATCTAGTTAGTTTAACAAAGAGAAGGTTAAGGGGTGAGTTGATTACAGTCTATAAGTACCAACATGGGGAGCAAATATTTAATAATGGGCTCTTCAGTTGGAAGTTGAAGCTAGACAACCCGAGACTGGAAATAAGGTGTAAATGTTTAACGGGGAGGGTAATTAATGTTTCCACTGGGGTCAATCAGGAATAACAACAACAAAGTCAATGGAGTTATGCCACTGTATATTAAAGATTAGACAGAATATTTTTGGCTGTATATGTTCACAAAGGAAAGTTAAGCAGTTTCTCATTATATGGAGAAAAATCTTAACTTGCCTCTGTGTCCCTATTTCTTCTACCCTTCC
>NW_020671125.1:0-3866 GCF_002925995.2 Terrapene triunguis | reverse complement strand
TTCATACCTGCCATGAGTTGTTCGATGGGTCTAACGGCCTCGGAAATACTCAAGGCGCCTGTGAAGGGAGAGAAGCATATAACAGTGGGTTACACGCTTTATAGGAAATAGAACATTAAATGTTTTATAGTTATTACGCATCTAGAAAGCCAATCAATTTATAGAATGGGCAGCATGGTGGCAGATGAACTTTGATGTCAATAACTGCAATGTGTGTTTCCATTGGAGGGAAAAACTTGAACTCCTCAAACACGTAACAATGTTCTAATTAACTGTATGAACTCAGAACAGGAATCTGGGTGTCATGATACACAGATCTATGAAACGCTGCTCACAGTGCAAGCACGACAGAAACTGAGCAAAACTTTGTGTTTCAGGAGGAATGGGATGGGGAATCCTGCAGGAAATACAATGCCATGAAAATAGTCAGTCAATGTTTCACCCTCCTCTGGACTCCTCTGTGTAGTACTGGGCACCCTTCTCACACAGGTTATTTCAGATCTAGATGGGTTCATGCAAGGGCAATGAGAATAATCAATGATCTGGTGAAAATGTCATGCACAGAGTGACTGAAAAGAGTGAGATTGTTACCTTAGAAAGGAGATGAATAACAGGGGACATGAGAAAATCTAGAAAATACTGACTGGTAGAAAGGCAATTCAGTCCATGAGGTAAGCAAGAAACAGGAAGGGTTTGGACATTTACATGGAAAGTGAGATTATCTAGTCACAATAATTACAGCTAAATAAATATTTTGGAAAATCTGTATGTCCACGTATTTCAGGGCTCAAGCCAATCTCCAAGTGTTATTCATTAGGGTGACACCCTCTTCACTGTCAAGTCACACATCTATTGGTGGGTTTCTTACACCTTCTTCTACAGTACCTCGACAGGTCTGATACACAATGCATTTCCCATGTTGGAAAGGAACCAAGTTTCTCTCATGGAAACAGACATTATCATGCTTTGCTATGACTTTATGCTCAACAGAATGGGCATGAAGGGCAAAAGTTTCTTGGTATTTAAGACTACAGGCCTGCACCTCTGTTACTTACCTTGTTTCTTCTTGAGAGACACTTTCTTGCAGGCACCCTGCTTTGTCTGAGACATAAGTTAGACATGTTACCTGACAAGTGTAAGCAGAGACACGTGCCAGCAATTCAGCTGCTTACCCTGCTCATGCCTGAATATCAATGAAATTTGGAGAGGACATAAAAATAAAAATAATGATTTGACCCCATAAAATCTCAATACTGAGGAATGAATGTACAACCCTGGCCATTAATGACAAACAGAGTTGGCTAGAAATGGTCCCAGAGCATCTGAGGTTTAATGTTCATTTCCCAGTGGCCCACTGTTTCAGGCTACTACCACTGGCTACTGCATGTGGCAGCTGTATTTATCTAGGCCGTCACATGTCCCAGAGTTACCTGCTCTCATTATATAATGTGCATAGTCCTCATTTTGTGAGTTCTTCCTGTGTAGCAGCCCTGGGAGCACCACGCGGTGTGTATGGTTGTAACAAAAGAAGCTTATGCTGGTGTCTTGACATTTGCCAATTATGTGTGAGATTTCTTACTCATAAGACAAGAGAGCAGGTGTGATGGGAGGCACCTCACACCCTGCAGAAGAAGAGCTTTGGGGAGCGTGGAGCAGCTGGGAGATTGTGGGAGCCAAGGATGACTGGGGAGCATGGAGGAGAAAATCATAAGTTTTCTATTCACATCTTACATGACCCATCTTGCATAAAATGTATCATAATTATGCTATAATCATACCATAATAATGTCACTATGAAGAATGGGGGGGGGGGGTGCAGTGTCATACAAAAATCAATGGTTCTGTCCACAGGTGAAATGCCTGAAATTACATAACAACAACAACAACAACTGGAAACAAAGTGAGTAAAGGTTGCGACACCCATGCTGCAATTCTGTGGCTTTCCAGGGCAAAGAGACCCTGAGAGCTCCTAAACACACTCGGGGGCAGGAAAGGTCCCAATGCTGGCTGTGTACTCACAAATACTGCAAGCGACAAGCTCAGCTTAACAGTGAAATCTTCAGTGAGCTTAAGCTCAAAAAGGAAGCTCTCAAGAAGTGGAAATTTGGACAGATGAATAAGGAGTATAAAAATATTGCTAGAGCATGCAGGGGTGTAATCAGGAAGGCCAAGGCACAATTGGAGTTGCAGCTAGCAAGGGATATAAAGGGTAACAAGAAGGGTTTCTACAGGTGTGTTAGCAACAAGAAGGTGGTCAGGGAAAATGTGGGACCCTTACTGAATGAGGTTAAATTCAGACTAGCTTAAATTTAGTGTCTGCCTGCACTGGGGAAAAGGGGGAGATCAGCCTGAACTGCCTTTCTGGGGACAAAGGGAACCCCAGCAGCAGCTCAGTCTGTGCAGGGAAGGAGAGTTGGACTAACCTGGTGGCAGGAAGAGAGGACGTGTAGACTAAAAGGAGCCAGCGTGAGTAACTCTTCCTCAAAACTATACAAAGCTTTAACATATTGCAGCCCCCTAGAAACCCAGACACCCCTTCCCGAGGCTGCTTTTCCGTGTTAGCAATTGTGTATGGTGTAACGAGGCTGTAGTGGGATTGCTCATGAGAGACGGGATGGTATCAGAGACAATCTCCTACAGTGTGGTCCACAATATATTACAGTCTGAGACACCCTCCTGCCCCAGGAGGCCTCCTTACGCTTCTTTGGTCTGTGCAGTAGGCAGGATGTTCATTCTCTCTATCGCCTCATTTCAGGACTCCACGACACTGTGATCTCTATACCGTATTTCCTGCTGGCCCACCCCCTGCTCCCACACACACACATCGCGCATTCTTGGACCTCCCCAGGTGATATTTCCATGATTTCCTCTAAGCCAGAGACATGCTGATATTATTACTGAATTTTTTACTTCTCATTCTTTGCTGAATCGGAGACACAGGGACATAGAGAGAGCAAACCCCTCTCTCCATACAAAAAATTGTTATTCTAATTGTTTTGAACCTCTAAGCCTCTGAGTTTGAGATTTCAGCAACTCTTCTCTCCTGTCAGTTCTTTTTTTTTCAGTTCAAAGGCCATGTGACCACTCCAGTTGAAGTCACTGGAGGCTGATGGTTGGAGTAAATCAGGTCATTTAGTTCCATCCCTAGGTGTTGATTTAGGGTGAACTCCTGGACGTTTTGGAAGTTTTGCCATTGGGACCAGATTCACCCTTAGTGTTTAACTTCCAGCTTTAAAAATCACGGCTTCGGGTCCTCCTACAGAGAGCTCTGAGTCTGAAGGGAAACCTCAGTTTATGTGGTGTTCTGAGACCGGGTATGAAAGATGGGGATTCCAAAACACGTGGGCCCTTATTTTGCTCTCTGGAGTGGCCACTGAAGGCAGAATGTGAGAGCAGAATCTGATCCCTGTGCAACCCATTCTTGTGGAGAACCCTCTGGTAACACAGATACCCGCTGCAGAGGCTTTGGCTGCACTTTCTTACAGTGCAGTGAAATTACTGAATAGGAAAACTTGAGTGAACCAGAGGGAAAACCACACAGCCCCCAAAAGGAAGCTACTGAGATAGATAGAAGTACACAGTAAGAGACAAGGAACTGATTTGAAAAAAATATATTTGTCTAAGCTATTTCCAATACATTTGTAGTTCCAATTTTGCCAGGTAATTCCGTTTGTGTTTCTGACAATACTAAATAGTTCAAATCTCTGTGCTGGTGAATTCTTGCCCAAACGGTTCTTGACTTGAACCCTGGAACCCTTCCTGAGCCTTTAGCACTAACTTTAATACAGAAACAAGCAACTCACCAAAATCCTGCTAAGAAGAGAGAGGAAATCTCCGTACAGCGACAGGAAGGCAGAGCCCTGAGA
>NW_020671124.1:0-1579 GCF_002925995.2 Terrapene triunguis | reverse complement strand
TTAATGACTTCTTTGTTTCAGTCTTCACTGAGAAGTCTGAAGGAATGCCTAACATAGTGAATGCTAATGGGAAGGGGGTAGGTTTAGCAGATAAAATAAAAAAAGAACAAGTTAAAAATCACTTAGAAAAGTTAGATGCCTGCAAGTCACCAGGGCCTGATGAAATGCATCCTAGAATACTCAAGGAGCTAATAGAGGAGGTATCTGAGCCTCTAGCTATTATCTTTGGAAAATCATGGGAGACGGGAGAGATTCCAGAAGACTGGAAAAGGGCAAATATAGTGCCCATCTATAAAAAGGGAAATAAAAACAACCCAGGAAACTACAGACCAGTTAGTTTAACTTCTGTGCCAGGGAAGATAATGGAGCAAGTAATTAAGGAAATCATCTGCAAACACTTGGAAGGTGGTAAGGTGATAGGGAACAGCCAGCATGGATTTGTAAACAACAAATCATGTCAAACCAATCTGATAGCTTTCTTTGATAGGATAACGAGCCTTGTGGATAAGGGAGAAGCTGTGGATGTGGTATACCTAGACTTTAGTAAGGCATTTGATACGGTCTCGCATGATATTCTTATCGACAAACTAGGCAAATACAATTTAGATGGGGCTACTATAAGGTGGGTGCATAACTGGCTGGATAACCGTACTCAGAGAGTTGTTATTAATGGTTCCCAATCCTGCTGGAAAGGCATAACGAGTGGGGTTCCACAGGGGTCTGTTTTGGGACCGGCTCTGTTCAATATCTTCATTAACAACTTAGATATTGGCATAGAAAGTACGCTTATTAAGTTTGCGGATGATACCAAACTGGGAGGGATTGCAACTGCTTTGGAGGACAGGGTCATAATTCAAAATGATCTGGACAAATTGGAGAATTGGTCTGAGTTAAACAGGATGAAGTTTAACAAAGACAAATGCAAAGTGCTCCACTTAGGAAGAAAAAATCAGTTTCACACATACAGAATGGGAAGAGACTGTCTAGGAAGGAGTACGGCAGAAAGGGATCTAGGGGTTATAGTGGACCACAAGCTAAATATGAGTCAACAGTGTGATGCTGTTGCAAAAAAAGCAAACATGATTCTGGGATGTATTAACAGGTGTGTTGTGAGCAAGACACGAGAAGTCATTCTTCCGCTCTACTCTGCTCTGGTTAGGCCTCAGCTGGAGTATTGTGTCCAGTTCTGGGCACCGCATTTCAAGAAAGATGTGGAGAAATTGGAAAGGGTCCAGAGAAGAGCAACAAGAATGATTAAAGGTCTTGAGAACATGACCTATGAAGGAAGGCTGAAAGAATTGGGTTTGTTTAGTTTGGAAAAGAGAAGACTGAGAGGGGACATGATAGCAGTTTTCAGGTATCTAAAAGGGTGTCATAAGGAGGAGGGAGAAAACTTGTTCACCTTAGCCTCTAAGGATAGAACAAGAAGCAATGGGCTTAAACTGCAGCCAGGGAGGTCTAGGTTGGACATTAGGAAAAAGTTCCTGTCAGGGTGGTTAAACACTGGAATAAATTGCCTAGGGAGGTTGTGCAATCTCCATCTCTGGAGATATTTAAGAGTAGGTTAGATAAATGTCTA
>NW_020671123.1:0-2865 GCF_002925995.2 Terrapene triunguis | reverse complement strand
GGTCATGCACTTAGGGACTAACAACAAGAATTTTTCCTATAAATTGGCGATATATCAGCTGGAAGCGACCGAGGAGAAAAGCCTGGGTGTACTGGTTGATCACAGGATGACTATGAGCCACCAATGTGACACTAATGAAATCCTAGGATCATCAGGTGAGGTATTTCCAGTAGAAATAGGGAAGTGTTAATACAATTATACAAGGCACTGGTGAGACCTCATCTGGAATACTGTGTGCAATTCTGGTGTCTCATATTTAAGAAAGGTTAATTCAAACTGGAACAGGTACAGAGAAGGGATATTAAGATGATCAGAAGAGTGGAAAACCTGCCTTATGAGAAGAGACTCAAAGAGCTTGGCTTGTTTAGCTTAACCCAGGGGTGGCCAACCTGTGGCTCCGGAGCCACATGCAGCTCTTCAGAAGTTGAATATGTGGCTCCTTGTATAGGCACCGACTCCGGGGTTGAAGCTACAGGCACCAACTTTCCAATGTGCTGTGGGATGCTCACTGCTCAACCCCTGGCTCTGCCATAGGCCCTGCTCCACTCCACCCCTTCCTGCCCCCTCCCCTGAGCCTACTGTGCCCTTGCTCCTCCCCCCGCCCCCTCAGAGCCTCCTGCATGCCACAAAACAGCTGATCATGAGGAGCGAGCAGGGAGGAGGAGGCGTTGATTGGCGGGGCTGCCAGTGGGTGGGAGGCTCTGGGAGTGGGGTGTGTGTATGCTGATGGGGGGCTGCTGAAGTATTACTGTGGCTCTTTGGAAATGTACATTGGGAAATTCTGGCTCCTTCTCAGGCTCAGGTTGGCCACCCCTGGCCTAACCAAATGAAGGCTGAGGGGAGATGTGATTGTGACAGTGTACCCCATAAGGCTTTATGGGGAGGGGGTGCTTATAAATGTATGTATGACATAACTGGAATATGTTTTGTGCTGCCTGTGCCAGGTAACATATCTCCGTAAAGGTTATGGTCTACTATATCTATTCATCCTATTTGTACATATATATATCATTTTCTACTTGAGGTTAAGAATATGGGCTGTATGCTTGCTTGGTTTCTAAGTAAGCTTTGGGAGGCATTTGGTCAGCTTCTTTAGGAAGGAATTCGCCAGGTTAAGTACCTGATCAGGGAACAATGCATCTTGGAATGCTCCAATCCACATAAGAAGTCTTCCTGGAGACATGCAAGATTCCATGTGGGCAATGGCTTCAGCCTGTAAAGACTGAGTCATGCAGGGACATGTGACTTGCCCAGGTGACTCCAGAACTCCATCTTGGAGCTGGACTTTGCATAGGAGGGAGGAGGGGGGTCTCCTCCCACAAGAGAGAGTCTATTTAACCCTGGGGGAGACCCCTCCATTTTGTCTTCAGCTGGCTAAAGAAGGAGCCTCTCCACCCCCCCAGGATGCTTGAAGGAAGCTGAAACAAAAGACAGTAACTACAGGGGGTGTGAGTGATTGCTGGACCCAGGCTGAAGGGAGATTAGCCTGTAAAAGGGAGCATTCTGGAACTGGTGAGGAACTTATCTGTATTTAGTTTGATCAGGCATAGATTTGCGCATTTTATTTTATTTTGCTTGTGACTTACTTTGTTCTGTCTGTTACTACTTTGAAACACTTAAATCCTACTGTCTGTATTTAATAAAATCACTTTTTATTTAGTAATTTACTCAGAGTATGTATTAATACCTGGGGGAGCAAACAGCTGTGCATATCTTTCTATCAGTGTTATAGAGGGCGAACAATCTATGAGTTTGCCCTGCATAAGCTTTATGCAGGGTAAAACGGATTTATCTGGGTTTAGACCCCATTGGGAGTTGGGCATCTGAGTGCTAAAGACAAGCACACCCCGGTGAGCTGTTTTTGGGTAAACTTGTAGCTTTGGGACAAGTGATTCAGACCCTGAGTCTGTGTTGGAGCCAGGCAGGAGTGGCTGGCTCAGCAAGACAGGGGGCTGGAGTCCTGAGCTGGCAGGGAAAACAGAAGCAGGGGTAGTCTTGGCACATCGGGTGGCAGCTCCCAAGGGGGTTTCTGTGATCCAACCCGTCACAGTGGCGTAGTCGGCAGGATCTGTGCACAGCTGATTGCTTTGAGATACTGGTAGTGATTTTTAAGTGAGTTTTAAGTGTGGTGACTGGAGAACAGACAAAGTGGTTACTGGTTTGTTATTTTCTGTTTGCTTATTTCGGGAAAGGGAAGTAGGGACAGAAAAGGAAGCAAAAGAACTGCAGAGGGGTTGTGGCCCAGCACAAGAAAGCAGAGAAATGAGTACTAGTGATCTCAGTTTCAGTGAACTGCAGAGGGATTGTAGCCCAGCACAAGAAAGCAGGACAAGCAGGATATAACGCGGTAAAGCAGTGCTCCGGAGGGGCGGGGCTGCGCACTCCGGTGGATCAAAGCAAGTTCAATATAACACGGTTTCACCTATAACGCGGTAAGATTTTTTGGCTCCCGAGGACAGCGTTATATCGAGGTAGAGGTGTATTAGAGGAGTGAAGTTCTAGAACAGTCTTCCAAGGGGAGCAGTGGGGGCAAAAAACCTAACTGATTTCAAGACTGAGCATGATAAGTTTATCGAGGGGATGGTATGATGAGATTGCCTACAACAACATGTAGACAAATATTCCCAATGGCCCGTGATGGGACATTAGATGGGGAGGGCTCTGAGTTAACTGCAAACAATTATTTCCCAGGTGTCTGGCTACTGGACTTTAAGTATGTGGGCAAGACCCAACTGACCTAGGTCAGACTGGCAGAGACCCTGAGGTATTTTTACCTTCCTCTGCAACATGGGACATGCGTCACCTTCAGGTTTAAATTACTGTAAATGGTGAATTCACTATGACTTGAAGTCTTTAAATCATGAT
>NW_020671122.1:0-2882 GCF_002925995.2 Terrapene triunguis | reverse complement strand
AGTTCTACATTGTCCACAAAGGCACTCCTATCCTTGGCAGAGATTTATTAGCTGCTTTAAATCTCAGGGTAGTTAATGGACGAATTGATCTTCCTCAGCAAAGCACTCTTGTGGTACACACACCAGTTTCAGCTGGGACCCAGCACCAGGTTGAGGAGAAACTCGGCTGTGCTTATGCGTTTCTGCATAAAGTTAAAATGAGGAATAATGTGATGCCTGTACGACAGAAATTACGGCGCTTACCATTTCAGTCAGGGAAGCTGTTTCAGAGGAACTTAGAAAACTTGTTCAAAAGGACATTATTGAAGAGATTAACTCCTCGGAATGGGTTTCACCTATAGTAGTGACGCAGAAGAAGGGTGGAGACATTCGCCTTTGTGTGGACTTAAGGGAGCCAAATAAAGCTATTGTGATTGACAGCCATCCTCTTCCTCACATAGAAGAAGTATTTGCAGAACTCCGTGGAGCAAAGATGTTTTGGACTCTTGATTTGCAGAGCGCATACCACCAGGTTATGTTGCATGAAGATAGCAGAGACCTCACAGCATTTATTACACATGCGGGACTATTTCGTCTTAAACGTGTTCCATACGGTCTCGCATCAGCCCCAAGTGCCTTCCAAAAATGATGTCATTGATTCTGAAGAATCAACATGGAGTTCATTGCTATTTGGATGATATTATTGTGTTTGGAAATACTACTGAGGAGCATGACAATAACCTGCAGTCTGTACTAAACTGCATCAGCAAAGCAGGCCTCAAGCTCAATAGGTCCAAATGCAAATTTAGACAAACTGAACTCTCCTTTCTGGGGCATACAATTTCACAGGCTGGACTAAAACCTGATCCAGATCATATCCTGGCAATTTCAAATGCTCCTCCTCCAACAGATTTGCAAACTTTAGGTTCCTTCTTGGGTCTTACCTCCTGGTATGCAAAATTCATTCCCAATTATGTTTCTGTCATTGAACCATTACGAGAATTACTACGGAGAAGTTCAACCTTAGTGTGGACACGGATGCACAAGCTAGTTTCGAAAGGGTGAAAGACTTGATTGTACATAGTCCAGTGCTTGCACTATTCAGTCCCGCATTGCCCACAATTGTAACTACTGATGCTTCTGATTATGGACTTGGGGTTGTCCTCACACAACTTCATGAGGACAACACAAAGAGGACTGTTGCATTTGCTTCAAGGACACTAAGTAATGCTGAGAGAAAATATTCTACAGTTGAAAAAGAAGCACTTGCTTGTGTCTGGGCTACTGAAAAATGGAGAACTTACCTGTGGGGCCGCACGTTCAAGTTGCACACAGACCACAGCCCTTTGACGATGTTGCTCACCACAAAAGGACTGGGAAGAGCAGGATATCGTATTGCTAGATGGTCTGCAAGACTACTCTCTTTCAATTATGAACTGGAATATAAGCCTGGAAACGAAAATGTGGTAACTGATTGCCTTTCTCGCCTGCCTTTGCCTTCACCAGATGGTCCACCAGAGGATGAAGATGTAGTAGTTGCACTTATTACAAGCACTCTTACTGCAGTTACAAGAGAACAATTTCAAGCTGCTTGTTCAGTGTGTCCAATTCAACAAAAATTACGGGAATTTCTGACGAAGAGATGGCCCAGTAACCCTAAAAACCTTGACCCAGTTTTGCTGCCTTATTTTAGAGTTTGGGATGAACTTTCTTTGCTCGATGGCTGTGTGCTACGAGGTACACACCGGCTACTTGTGCCAGAAGGATTACAGTCAAAACTCATACACCTGGCACACGATACTCATCAAGGAATTGTCAGAACCAAACAATGACTACAGGATCTGTATTGGTGGCCAGGGCTGGACTCTCAAACTGAAGCACTCATAAAATCCTGTGTCACTTGCCAAATGCATGATAAGACAGCAGTGACATGTACCCCTCCATTACAGCCCGTTCCTCTTCCTGAATCTGCATGGGAAAAAGTGGTGATTAACATTGTAGGACCCTTTGATACTGCTCCAATTGACTGTCGTTATGCCATCACTTTAATAGACTATTTCAGCAAATGGCCTGAGGTAGCGTTTACATCACAAATCTCTTCTGCTACATAATTAAGTTCGTCTCTTCAGTTTTTAGCCGGGAAGGTAACCCCAAAGAACTGGTTTCAGATAATGGTAGTCAATTTACTTCCCTGGAGTTTGAAACTTTTCTAGCAGAGAGGAACATTTTACACAAGAGGTCATCCCTATATTAGCCTCAAGCCAATGGAGAAATCGAACAGTTTAACAGAAGTTTGAAAGAGAGTTTGCAAACAGCTAAACTGGAAGGGCGATTGTGGATACCCTTCACTCCTGATTTCTTGCAAGCATACCGGGCTACACGACATGCCACAACGCAAAGATCACCCGCAGAGTTACTGCATGGGAAACAGCTGAATACTAAACTAAACATTGCTGGATTGTTAAAGGCACGACCTGATGCCCCAAACAAGGATGATGTGAGAGAGACAGTTGAACAGAACCAAGCAAAGTCTAAGGCTTTCACAGACAAACGGCGGGGTGCTAAGGAACCAAAGTTTGAGTGTGGTTCCTTTGTTAGAATATAAAAACCTGGAATCTTACGCAAAGGGGACCATAAATTCACAGCTCCTCTTAAAATCATAGAGAAGAAGGAACCTTACACCTATCGACTTTCTGATGGGCGGGTATGGAATGCTTCTTATCTTGCACCTGCCTATGCACCAAGAGGAGATTATGCCAACACCCAGTCTGCATTGGATGACTTCACCGTAGAACCAACACAACAAAACATTGCACTGGAACCGGGGCTTGAGAGACAGCCTGTCAGACTCAGACAACCACCTGCCTGGACTAGAGACTATGTTATGTAGTATCTACAGTGTT
>NW_020671121.1:0-1268 GCF_002925995.2 Terrapene triunguis | reverse complement strand
TCACGGCGGTGCCGTAGCCTCCTCGCCTGATTTCTCTGCATCTGCCTGTGGGAAAGGTGTATGATAAGGTGCGAGGCGTTGAGAACGGCCACAACTGCAGCGATGGTCGCAGCGGGATCCATGATCGCAGTGCTGTGGCGTCCGCGCTGTCACTGATCAAAAAGTGCGCGAACTGATTTCCCGCCGGCGCTTTCAGGGAGGGAGGCAGGGCGGTAGTGACTGACGGATGACGACAGTTACCCAAAAGCACCCTCGCCACATTTTTTTACCCAGAAGGCATTGGGGGCTCGACCCAGAATTCCAATGGGCAGCGGGGACTGCGGGAACTGTGGGATAGCTGCCCACAGTGCACTGCTTCCAATGTCGACGCTTTCCCTGGTAGTGTGGACTGACAAAGTCGAATTACTGTCCTTAGTGTAGACACACACGTTCGACTTTCTAATATCGATTGCACATATTCGATTTAACTAAAATCGAACTACTCTCGTAGTGTAGACATACCCTTAGATTGTTACCAACAGAAATCAGGAGAAGCTTTTAACCTCCTTATCTACTATGCTACCACCCTGCAATTTGGGGTCCTAGCCTGGTTCAGGGGCAGGGGGTTTGGTGCTGATTTCACTCTCAGATTATTACTGTCAACAAGGCTACACCCCTCTCATCATGATACAGACCACTACAAAAACCTCCTTGAGCGAGGGCACAGTGCTGAGTGTTGTTGCACGTGCAGCTGTGAGAATCAGCTTCACAGATTTCATAACAAACAACAAACAGGAAGTTAATTACAGAACTCTCTGCCACAACTCCCACTGTCATTTCTAGTCTGGACACAGAGGGTGAAGGGAAAACCTAACTCCACCTGGCTCTTTTAAGCAAAGGCTATTGATAGAGGCAGAGTGATCCTTTTACAACAGAAATTGCACGGGGAGGAATGGGGAAAGTAATGGTTGTGCAACACCTTGATCCATGACTGGAGCCCCTAGGAGGCACGACAGCAATACAAATAATGATAGTGATTAAGAAATATGAGCCAGTTTTTTCCAAAGAAATCATCTCCCATTTAGGCACAAAATAAGTGTTCAACAGAGCTCAGCATGTTAGATGCTGTATCCTTCAAACAGGAGATTAGTGAATGACAAGTGATGATCAGCCCCTGAGGAATAAGGCACTTTCAAGAGCCAATTTTCATGCTAAAAATCTATGAAATGTTCAGGATTTGCGAACATTTCCATGAACACCCAGTACACACCTGGAATCTCACATGCAAC
>NW_020671120.1:0-1504 GCF_002925995.2 Terrapene triunguis | reverse complement strand
TGGGTTTAACAAAGCATTAGATCAGTTCCTCAGGCTAGGTGCATCAGGTATTAGCCAAGAGAACCAGGAATGCAGCCCCATGCTCTGGGTGTCCCTAAACCTCTGACTGACGGGATGGGTCACTCAGTGATCGCCTGTTGTGTTCATTCCCTCAGAAGCACCTGGCACTGGCCGCTGTCAGAAGAAGACAGGATTCTGTACTAGATGGACTATTCGTCTGACCCACTATAGCAGTTCTAATGTTCAGCAAAAATTACAATAGATGTTTGCCTTTGAGAAGGATGTTACATGAGAGAGTATACGGCCGTTATTGAATATTTGCTAATCAAATTCTATACAAAGTAATGGCATGCGGAAAAAAATGAAGGGCTGGATTGAGAGGCAAAATAGCAGTTGCAAAAGGCAAACACCATTGGCGGATTGAATAAAAAATTTTTTTGAGGCCAGCCCAGAAATTCAGTCAGGTTGGAAGTCAGATGATCCAGCAGAATCAACATCTGCTCTAAAAATAAGAAGAAAAAGTTAGAATTAAAAATCCCAAATTCGAAATCACAGTAAAAAAACAGAGCAAGTGCAATACCAGAAACACAGATGTCATTGCTAAAACTAGCAAGTACTTACTGCTGCATATTTTCAAGGAGGACTTGTTGGTAAAATATAAATTCAATAGCACAATGACCTGCATCTGCACAATAACAAAGCTAAATGATGATGTGATAAAAGTAATTCAGGGAATCCCAGCAGCAGATAAGACAAATTGGTGAACTGCTGTGAAACTTTATGCAGCCAGATACACTCATAAGGGATTCTTTGGTTCTTTAAAGGATTTCACTGAATGAAGTACCAGGGGGTAGCCGTGTTAGTCTGGATCTGTAAAAAGCGACAGAGTCCTGTGGCACGTTATAGACTAACAGACGGATTGGAGCATAAGCTTTCATGGGTGAATGTCCACTTCATCATCTCACAAAGTGGGTATTCACCCACGAAAGCTTATGCTCCAATATCACTGAATCAAGTCTCCTACAGCACCCCCATCTCTGCTCCTCCTCCTGCCTCTGTGTGTCCCAGAGCCGCTGCAGGGACTGACCCGCACCCAGGCTCTCGCTCCTCTTAGCACTCGCAGGGGCCAATCCAGCTATGGGAGAGTGAGCGCCCCTGGGAGCAGGGAAGTGACCAAGTCTCCCTGCCAGAGGATGGGGGGAGGGGGAAGAAAGGGAAAGAGGAGATACCGAAAGGGGATAAGGAGAAATGTGGGGAAAGCAGCGCCCAGCTCTTTTCTCCTGCATCACCCCTGAGTAGATTGCTCCTGAGCTCTGGGTAAATATCCCCCCGTGTCCATGGTCTCCCAGGTCCCCCTGCCTCCCCAGGGAATGCACATAGGGGTCTCCTTCCTGCCAGGCATGATTACAAGCAGCTGTAGGTGTCACTCTTATGCCAGGATTGGAGAAAGACAGCAAAGCTTGGGAACATGCATCTGTATATACAGTCCAGTGTGACAATCCCC
>NW_020671119.1:0-1431 GCF_002925995.2 Terrapene triunguis | reverse complement strand
ATTTATATAATTCATGTTTTTAAAGCTGTTCCTTAGTTCATCAAAATTGCAGGAGCTATGTCAAGAGTTAGCCAATGTAGCTCGCCAGCTCCATTAGCTCCTTCCAATTGCTAATGACCTACAGGAATATGTTACAGTTCCCTCCTCTCCCCTCAAATGCTGGTCCTTTTTGGCGGGAGCCGAGTGTGTAGGGTTGCCCCTCAAGTTCGTCTGAAGAGTGAAGCTCTCCACCCTTTTCCTCAAACAACTTTCCTAGCTGGTGAACCATCCTGGATGGTTCCCAGGCTGGAAAGTGATAGTCTGATGAGCCACAGAAGGCTCATGAGTATTGATATGAAGCGTGACCCGAGAGAGACAGCATGGAAATATAGGAGAGGGCCATTACTGAGGGCATTAATGGGGAGATATATCTGTTCCCCACTTAGATCTTCCATATTGCTACTATTCCCCATGTCCATCATTCTGTCTTGTGTTGTCGTCTAACCCACCCTTCCAATAACCTCATTCACCACATATTCTCCACACAGATCAGCGTGGTGGGGGCCATCTTGCTCCCATATCCATTGCCTTCCATAAGTTCCCCTCTCCAAAATGTCCCCCAGATATTTCCTTTAGTTTGCAGAATCAGCTTCTTATTCCTGCCAGCTGTGCTGGGCTGACAAGCCTCTTTAGTTTCATTAGACTTTCTCTCCCTGCCAGCAAACCCTAGCAGGTTTACAGGCAGGAGAAGCTGTCTGCTGAGCAAGGCTGCTATCTCTGCTCCTCCGAGATCTTCAAGGACAAGCCTCTTCCTCTCTCATTGTCACACAAAACCTTAAATCTGACCTCATGTATTCCCCATGAACACGTAACAGATCAGACACATAGAGCCAGTGAATCCTGGTGTAGCTGAGGTTATATGTAAAGTTTTGCATTATTGCAGGTGCCACAGGGAACCATACCAGGGTACCCTCTTGTGGCATGACATGGCCCTATGGTGCACTGCCCTCAGTTCCCTCTTGACTCTTGTACACTTATTCCCAGTCAAGAATACACTAAATAAAAATTTCCCTTTTGTGAGGCCTCATTTATTAAGTCTCTTACAGCATGTCAACATTCCTTAAGCCCTCAATTCCAGCTCTTGTTCCCCTTGATTCAGGGTTCCCACAGCCGCCCTCCTGGGCCTGTGCAACATTTTGGGTAGATTTTTCCCTCTATGGGTCAGGAATCACACAGCCCTTCTTTTAGCATCTGCACTGATAATTCAGGTCAGTTGTGGTTTAGAGGGGATGTGAAAGCAGCTATAAAAAATGGAATAAAGGGGAAATTGATAGCAATTAATATAAATTAGGGTTAGGAATTGCAGAAAATTGATAAAGGGAAGGACACAAGGAGAAATCTATTACCACCAGAGTTAGGAACAATAAAATGGAGCTTTTAAGTATATAAGGA
>NW_020671118.1:0-1452 GCF_002925995.2 Terrapene triunguis | reverse complement strand
CCAGGCCCGGAGGTGCCGGGCTCTGAACTGCCAGGCCCAGAGGTGCCGGGGCTCTGAACCACCAGAGCCAGAGGCGCCAGGGCTATGAACGGCCAAGCCCAGAGGTGTCTGGGGTCGGCCCTGACAAGCCCTGGCACAAATGAATCACTGGGTCAAGTTCTGCAGCTGTGGGGTCTGAGGCTGCTGGGGTCAGAATCTCAATGTGGGCACCAGCCGTGCTGGGCAGGGTGAGGGCTGCAGGCCCCTAGATGGGGCTGGGGGGCAGAGGGTGTGCCCGGGGCATTTTGTCCCCTCGGGTCTCACGTGGGGTCACTGAAATCTGGGCCTGAGGAAGGGAACATTGTAATTCTCCCAGAGAGGGATATCTGCAAAGTCCCATGAAATATTTCATTCCCTCAGGTTGTCAGGGTCTCGGCACCCTGTACCACAGCGCCTCCTAGCGCTGAGCTGGAGTATTGGGGCCAGCAGGGACAGAGAGTGGGAGACCAGCCACAAGTGGGCCCCATGGGGACGAGAAGCTGCCATCACAAGGGGCAGTTTCAGGGCAGCTGAGCCTGACGGTCCCCAAATCTCAGCAAGCTCCCAAAGGCAGGGCACAGAGACAGGGCTGGGAAGAGCACGTCCCGCCCACCCCCCGGCTGTGGGAGGGAGGCCACATCACTAGTTGGGGGGCAATGAGCGAGCACGAGGCCTGGCTGGGCGCACAAGTGAGACCAGTTTGATGGTCTCAGCTGCTCCCGTGCAGAGCCATATCCCTGGCCCAGAGGCACTGCCCAGCTCTGGGCGCTGGGCCTGGGGACGGGCACCGCAGAGACTAGGAGTGGCACGTGGAGCCGGCCTTGAAGGGGAGCTGACCCATGGGTCTGAGAGGTCACAGAGCCCAGCTGGAACACGGCAGCTTCCTGGCCTCCTCCAGGTGCTGGCTGCCCCTCCCTGCCTCCCAGAGGGGTCCCCCGGGGTCCTTCCCCCTCATGGGCAGCCTGTCGGAGCGATGCTCCCGCCCCAGCAGCCTGCTGTATCCCGTCGGGCTCTGGACCCTCCTGAATCAATCCAGTCTCCGTCTCTTCCAAGCTCATTGAGGCCCCGCCCCTGCCTGGCCTGACACTGCGGCTGTGAGCGTGTCGCCCTCTAGTGGTGGCGGCCAAAAGCCCAGTCTGAACCCCGACCCCAGCACAAGCCCCTTCTGCTCCCGTGGGCGAGACGTGTTCCTGGAGCCGCATGTCCTGAGCTCTGTCCCCACCGTGGTGTCTGCACATCCCCCGTCCCACAGCCCAGGCTGCCGTACCCTGCCCCCCCAGCCATGCCCCCAGCCCTGGGATCAGGCTCCCACCCTCTCGGCAGCTTTGGGACCCCAGCCGTAGCATGAACTCCCCCCTTTTCTCCCCAGCTCTGCGAGGCAGGGCCAAGTGCCGGGAACACCTGAGCAATGACACGTCCAGCTGTCTCCACGTG
>NW_020671117.1:0-1214 GCF_002925995.2 Terrapene triunguis | reverse complement strand
ATGAAGTGGGCTGTAGCCCACGAAAGCTTAGGCTCAAATAAATTTGTTAGTCTCTAAGGTGCCACAAGTACTCCTGTTCTTTTTGCGGATACAGACTGACATGGCTGCTACTCTGAAACATGGAAGTCACTGAGAGTTTTGCCTTCAGTGGGGCCAAGATTTCACCCACAGCAAATATCTGTAGGCCAAAAATACGATTTTCCTTACATGTTAACTTTTTTTAAAGAGGGCTTATATCCTTGAATCCCTCCATATAGTAGTGTTAGTTTTACACCAGTGCAGAGTGAATGTAAAGTGTATTAAAACATTACTCTGACAAATCAGCAAGTGTGAGAGCTATAGATATGTAGATAATGCCCCTGCCTGGCTCCATCCAGACTAGCAAGATTTACCCTACCCAGGCCTGAACTTAAGATCAAAGAGGATACTAAACCCTTAAAGGATCCCAGACCTAGAAAAGGGAGGAAGCGGGGACTGAGTAGGTTGTCAGAAGTAGTTGCGATGAGGCTCTGACAGGGAGAGACACCGAAACCTCAAGTAGGCTCTCTCTCCCCCACCCAGAGACGGACATAACAAGGCTGAATGGAACTTCTTAAATAAGAGGAACTAATCACATAGTGTATGTATGTATAAAATAAATAAATAAATAAATAAATAGCCTTTGTTCTGCATACTATACACCTTTGGGTGAAATAATGCCTTGTTCTGAAGAAGTTGTTTGAGTCACTTTAATCAGCTGCTGTCAGGGGCTCCTGGAGGAAAAGGGCTTACATGTGCCAAACACAACTGGGCCTGTGGTTTAACAGGGTTGGCAGACAGGGAGCTGCAGTCCAGAATTCCAATCTCTGAGTGGCTGGGTGGAACCACGGCATCCTGAGTGGGATGAAGGTAGCACAATCTGTCCCTAAAGGGGTACTCGCAAGAGGGACTAAAAGGAGTCCAAAGTGCAGCTCTCCCTGTACCTGTGACAAATGGTTTCTGTGCTTACTGTTTCAAGTGCATCTTAGAACTCCAGGGAAGGAGTTCTGTGCCCTTGTAAACAACCTTCTGAGGCCTTGTCTACACATAGAATTTGCACTGGTTTATCTTAAATCAGTTTAGTTAAACTAGTGCAACTTTGTATTTAGACTAGGTGTAGGACAGAGGGAAACAAGTGTCTCTGGACACGTGGAATGGGGTAATCAAAAACCATTAGTGTACAATGGCAATTCTAT
>NW_020671116.1:0-1002 GCF_002925995.2 Terrapene triunguis | reverse complement strand
TTATGTCATAGAGCATTGCACCCCTATAAAGCATTATGGGGTGCAACGTCACAATGCTCTTCCCTGCAAACACAGCATGGACTTGCTTTATAGTAAAAATTAAAAAAAAATTAATAAGACATAAGTTAATGATACCAAGTAAAAGAAATAAAAGTAGAGATGGTTATAGGCAAATAAAAGTGAAAACACACATCTAAAATTCTAAAACTTAATCTAACAAGGTACAGATGTTATTTTTTCCTTACCAATCTTCCTTCTTCCCAGCCATGGCTCACTTTCCTTTAGTTAGGACCTTCCACAGAAGTACAAGGTGCTGACTTCCCTTTTCTTCCTAGGTGAAAGATCTTTGCCTAAGTAGGTTTCTCATCTACACTCAGTTCCCAGGGATTTCAACTCCTTCTTGGTTAAAGGACCCATCTTTCCAAACTTGCAAGAGCTCTAAAACATAATATCAATGAGTATCCATCATTTCATATGTACTGTGCGTATTAGGCTTTCATAAAACACCTCACTCGTTATACTACAGTAACACTCAATCGATCAGTTGAGTCAGTTGCTTGTCACTTAAGTTTCAGACTGCCTGCCTTTATAGCTCAGATATCGTTTTTATTCTTCCCTCATCTGTTAGCTTGATAGCTTTGTTTACCTAATATGTAAATAGACCTTCATTGTCTCTGCCTGAGGATCAGGCTGGTTTAGACTGATGAATAGCTGTGTCACTCCAGCCCTCTTACTTGGGTGCCCTTTTAAACTGATTTGCTGCTATAGCCTACAGTGCGAACAGCTCACAAGCAGCCTCCAGCATGAAAACAGTGTTGTGGGACCCGGGGGGGGGGCAGGCAGGGGAACCATAGCCCTCCCACTTTTCACCGGGGTGGACCCCTCCCCCTTCCCCTCCTCTTCCCCCCCCCGAGGCCCCACCCCCCGGCCAGCCCAGCATGGACCCTGCCCGGGGAGCTCGGGCATTTGTGGGAGCCATGCAGACCCTCCACCTGCCCACTG
>NW_020671115.1:0-1190 GCF_002925995.2 Terrapene triunguis | reverse complement strand
CAGGGCTCTCACACTCCTCTGAGGTGCTGCTGGCCCCTCGGGAGTAGATGGAGCTGCTGGTGCTAGAGCAGCAGTGACCAATCTCCTGCCCTGGACAGGCTGGGGGCCAGGCAGGGGGATGGCTCCTCCTGGGCCCTGGCACTGGGCTCCTGGCTCCTCTGCTTCCTGAGAGCAAGCCCCAGAACTGCCTTGCCTGGCTCCCGCCCTGTCCTGGGTCCCTCCTGCAGAGCTGCACCCTGGGCCACCTCCACTTTGGCCCAGAAGGTGGCTCAGGGCCTGCTCTGGGAGCTGGTGTCTTCCTCCTCCAGAACGCCAGGCACTTCCACCGCTTGGCCTGGGCACAGGCTGCTTCCCCGCCAGCGGGGACAGAGGGGCCGCTCTCCTCCTGGGGAAGTCAGCAGCTGCTTCCCACTGGCTCTGGAACCACCTACGCAGCCTTCTTCCCCAGCCCCTGCCTGAGCCTCTCCATCCTGGAACTGAGTGGAGAGCAGTCATGAGTCTGACGAAAAGGCAGCCTCTCACTAATGGGCCTGCCTGCTCCGCCCCCACCTTCCCTCCACTGGGGCAACTGCCCCTCACTACACGCCCCACCACAGGGCACAGGGATTACAATCTACACACACTGGCATCAGCTCACAGCACAGGCTGCTCCCAAAGTTCCCCCTCCCCACTGTGACACCGGGGGAGTCTCATCCTTTCAGAGCAGTGGAGTTTTCAGTCTGATTGGACAAGCAGCTCCCTCCTCCCCCCCAGACCACAGGCCTTCCCAGGCTAGAGAAAGAACAGAACCCGGGAAGGGATCTGAGCTTCCCCTGCAAACTCGTCCCCAGCTAAACTTCACAAGGTCCCAATCATATGAGGCATGAGTCCCCTTCAGTTCCCACTGATGGGGGTTGTGGGTGTTCAGCAGCTGGCAGGGTCTGATCCCCCCAGAGACTCAGCCTGAGGAACAGTCTCCTACAAGGGAAGGGCTGGGAGCTCTATTGCTGGGCTGTTTCCACCATGCTGGAGGTGGCTGTGGAGAACACACTGCCCAGGCCCAGAGCGAAGGGCTGCAGGGGGATGTGTTAGCAAATCTAGTCTCACTTGGAGGAGATTCCCCCTCCCCCCATATCTGCCCCTTCCCAAGCAGAACAGGGAAGGCTCTGAGGAAATGCTACATGCCACTCACTAGCTCTACATGGCGCAGT
>NW_020671114.1:0-1653 GCF_002925995.2 Terrapene triunguis | reverse complement strand
ACTCACATGGTGGACCCGTTTAAAATCTGCTACTGAGACCCTTTTTTTGGGGCTATGTACAGTTTAATCCCCTTAGTTATGCTTTCACCCTTAATCAGCTTCGCAGCCTTTCAACAAACTTAGAGTACGGCTCTTGGATTTCAACAGGTTGATAACTCCCTCACTGTGCTAGCTGAATACACCGAACAGAATCGCCTGATGATACAGACTTTGTTGCATCAGGACTTTTGTGAAGCCTTAGAGAATCTTGATTCTCGCTTCAAAGGACAATGTTGCCTTCGTTTACGTCCTGGATGGAACAACATCTCTGCCATCACCCAGCAGGTCTCATCTCTGGCTGTTTGTATCCGTGAGGAACATCAATCGTGGGACTGGTGGCAAACTACTTTGTCAGGCTGGGGACTTGGACAATGGGCACGATCTTTCAAGTACTGGTTAATTGCTGCAGCAATTGTTATTGTTGTTTTTTGTTTAAGTCTTGCATGTACCAAAGCTTTGGTGACTAGAGCTGTATCTGCACTACCTATTCAAGCCACGTACTCCGCTTTCCAGTCAGCTGACGACCAATCGGACATCGAGACCCCAGTCTAAATTTGGTTCCTTCCCCAGGCTCGCCCCCCTTCCTGGGTGTGAGCTATCCCTCTCGTAATGGACCGCCAATCGGCCACGGGGGCATGTCACAGCCCTATGCTCTGTCATGGCGTCTGGATGGTCAATTGTCAGTCAGAAGGTCACATCGGTGTCGTGTGCAGCACCTTGGTGCCGTGTGCAGCGCCTTGGTGTCGTGTGCAACACACTGGGGCCGTGTGACCATTCTCGAACCTTCCACCTGGTCAATTGTGGGTCACATTGGTACCGTGCGCTACAATTCCAGCGTGCCGTGTGCATAAGCTTAGCGTGCCGGGTGCAGTAACTGTTTATGTAGAGGGCACCAGCTCGGAGCCTGGTTGGTGTAGGAGCGGGGAACCAATTAGATGCTAGCACGAGCAAGGGTCTTCGAATAAAACTATGTCCCTCGCCTAAATCAGCAGGAGTGTCCGCGTGTTAGCTGGAAGGCCTGATCACCCTTTCAGCCAGGATCTCCTCCGGATTTAGCCGGCTCGTGTCGTGTCATCTCGGGTTACATCTCATCATGTCCCTGGTGTCTGTACTGCTGGTCAGCTGCGCCTGGAGTGTGGTATGTACATATTAATTTTTGTAGATATTCTGTTTGTTAGGCCCTTTTTCTTTATTACTTGGTACCAAATCTCATGTATAGTGTATAGAGGACGAATTGTTACAGTTTACTCAGTTTTGTATGTTTGTTCTGGTTTGTCAGTAAACAGTTGGTTGTAAATTATCTGATTCCTTGTTGTTAAGTGTACATAGGCTGTTTTATATTACTGCTCTGGTGATATTTTTGGTTGGTTACTTGTTCTTATTTCAATTGGATTTGTACTGTTAGTTGGTAAAGGTGCTCCTCCCCAGCCCAAGTTGTAATTTATCCCCCATTAATAAACAGCCACCTGTTTTGAATTACAATCTGCCTCTGTCTCAGTTTTCCTCTTCCACTCGAATCCTCATTCGAACCTGTATTGGTCTCAGACATGGCGTCACGAACAGGATTGAGTGAGGAGGAAAATTGTCCCCTGTCACCAGTGCACTTTAATTGTC
>NW_020671113.1:0-1415 GCF_002925995.2 Terrapene triunguis | reverse complement strand
GGCAGGGGACTGGACTCGATGACCTCTCGAGGTCCCTTCCAGTCCTAGAATCTATGAATCTATGAATCTAAACTGTCTGGAATGGGCCATCTTGATTATCACTACAAAAGTTTTTTTTCTCCTGCTGAAAATAGCTCATCTTAATTAATTAGCCTCTTAGAGTTGGTATGGCAACTTCCACCTTTTCATGTTCTCTGTATGTATATATATCTTCTTACTATATGTTCCATTCTATGCGTCCGATGAAGTGGGCTGTAGCCCACGAAAGCTTATGCTCAAATGAATTTGTTAATCTCTAAGGTGCCACAAGTACTCCTGTTCTTATTTTTCTAGGTTAACTTCAGCTGGGAGAGTCTTATAATATATTGTTCTGAGGCAAAATACATAGAATCCCTTAACATTTTTGACCATATATGTTTTTTATTTAAAAAAATCTATTTGAACGTAGGAGAAAAGAAATAGAAGCATGTACAGTTTTACAGTAAAACATTACATTGTATTACTCCACTTGGCAAGTTAAGTCCAAGTGATTAATACAACTTGTACATAGAAGTTCAGTACCTTATTAGCCTTTCTTGTATTGATGTCCAAACAGCATTCCATAATATCAAATATCAATGTTCATGATACATTTGGCGGTCTCAATAGTAGGATCTACATTAGTAAGTTAATGTAATAAAGATTTCAGAACATAGTAACCCCCTTTATTTTTGCAGATTTACATTTGCTTTTTTTACCTAACCAACACAAGGGAGCATAGTCAAGACCATAAATTTCACATGAAAAATGGAAGATACAGTATTAGCTTACAGTACTGAAACACCTTGCAGTGTGCACTGACTTCTCATATTTTTGTGCAGCTGCATTTCCATTTTCTTTTCACATAAGAATGGATAATGGTGCAATTATAATGTGAAGCTGGACCCTTACTGACTTCTCTTCTAATAGTTTGGAGATATCACAACATTCTAATAACCCTTCAGTTAGAGCTGAGAAGGCTCACTAAATAAGCCTCTATAATGAAGCATTTACATCTTTCCCACAGAACTTTCCTTTGTGTCTGAAATCGTCTCAGCTGCTCCCAAATGAAGTTTTTGGAAAGTTGAGGGGGGGAAATGGCAAAATTCCACTTGGGTACTGCATAGTTATCTGACCTTTCATTTCCTGTGATTGACTGTGTACTTCCCCAGTCCTTGTGTGGCTTAGTTGGCTTACTTTCCCATAACTGGTTTGTTTATTCTTGATCTTCCTATCCTGTTTGCTTCCTGAAAATGGGTGATGGAGTTGTTCATTACAGTTGAGAAGGGCCAGATTCTCAGCTGATATAAATGAGTGTGGCTCCGTTGATTTCACTTGGGCCCAATAAACATATGGTACTGAAATGAAGAATTCTAAATACAGAGTTATGAAACTCC
>NW_020671112.1:0-2911 GCF_002925995.2 Terrapene triunguis | reverse complement strand
GGAGCCGTCAGGAAACAGGGGGCTTTGGATGGGGCAGGAGTCCCGGGAGGACTGTCGGGGGCAAGAAGCAAGGGGGGGTCAGATGGGGGGCGGGTGCTGGGCCACACCTGGCTGTTTGGGGAGGCACAGCCTCCCCTAACCAGCCCTCCATACAATTTCAGAAACCTGATGTGTCCCTCAGGTCAAAAAGTTTGCCCGCCCCGTCCTATATCCTTGAATGCAATACAGGTCTGTCGCATCTTACGCGCATTTAACATGCGCGATTTCAGCTTTATGCGGTCAGCAAAAACAAAAACAAAACAAAAATAAAGAGAAAAATAACAATTTTAATACTGTACATGTAGTGCGGGCGATTCCGCCCGCCATTGAAGTCAGTGTAATTTTGACTATACGCGGTTTTCGCTTTACACGCTGACCGCAGAACGTAACCCCAGCGTAAGATGAGACAGACCTGTATGTTGTAGTTAGGAGCAACACTGCCTAGGGACTGTGTCAGCCTTTGAACCATTAGAAAGTTCTGGGCCAGCTTGCTCCATGCATATAGCTCCTTTTCTTTCTGCTCTTTGTCCCTCTTTCTTTTTCTGCCTCTTTCCTTACTTCACAAAGTGAAGATAAAAATAAAATATCAGCGATTCTACACATCATGCTCTGGACTATATTTTAATCAAATTAATTTAGTTATTTTTGTAAAAGAAACCCATCTTGGGGAGGTCTCCATGCTTAGATACTAGGCTATCTTAGACACACCTGAGAGAGTTTGTTTTTGCAGTGGGGCTCACAGGCAGCCTTTGCCCCTTATTGAGAGGACATCCATAAATGAAGAAAAAAGAAATGGGGTAAGTATTTAGCTATTGCTCCGTCTTCCCCACTTCCAAGTGATACCAGCCTTTATTTTTTTTAGGTTTTGCAACAAGCATCTTTGCACTTTCCCCCCCATAATTCTCTCTTTGTGGGAGGAACTACCTGTAAGATATAAAATTCAAAGCCTACCCATTATCCTCCTTGTAATGTCTCCTTAACACCTCTGTCATGATGCCTGCAATACTCTGAACACTGGTTAGGCAGCTGGTGTGCCGTGGTCACTGCTTATTATATTAATTATGATTGGCTGTTACTTTGTATTTTTCTTATCTCATATCCACATGTTCTTGCTCATTGTATACTTGGATGGTAAGCTCATCTGGGTCAGGGACTCTCATTTAATTAAATGAGTATGTACATTTCATAGTGTAATGGGACCTGAATCCTGATTGGGGCGTCTAGATGCTACTGTAATACAAATAATAAAGTTGTCTAATTCCTGTAGGATGTTTTGGGGCCTGGGTGTGGAGAAAAATATAAATGGGTAAGACACTAATTATTATAATGTGATTGTTCTTCATACAGAATATCTTGTATTTTACAGTCATTTTCATTCTGCATTCCAATCCGGACTGATTGTTTAAATGTAAGTTTCCGCGGTAGACTGTAATGGCTTTTAATGAGATGAACATCTATGTGATATGCATATTATTTTTTTAATTATTCAATAGGGATTTATATGGTAGATGGGAACAGCTCCAAATCTCCATAAATATGTATTTAAACAATAGCCTCTAATAACTCCAGAATAGCCATTAAAGTCTATCTAATCAATAATACATATCACTAAAAGTACTAACGTAAAGACAAATTTAAGAACTTGTAAAAGTCCATATGTTTGCATTTTTATGCGCTATGTTTATTTTTTAATTGTATTTAATTTTTAAGTGCTTTGGTTTGGTTGGGAGATTTTTGCTGTGCTGTAACTAACTTGCAGCTGTCACTGGGGAATACCTGTGAAAGATGCTGTACCTCAGAACAAGTTACTTGTTTCATCTGAATATTCTTCTATGGGGCAAGTCCTGCTCCCTCATCGGAGAGTGTGCAGGGCTTTTGATGCAGTGGAACCAGTGCAACTCTGGACATGTGCAAGATTTGGGGAGTCTGACTCTTGGGGAACACAGCTTTGGGGGTGTTCTGTCCCTAAGCATACAGCCATATTGTGGGGGAGGAACAGAGAGACAAGATGGAAATGAGACCAGTGGATCTACCAACCATTCTCCTCCATGGATCTTCCCAGTCAATAGTGTTTATGGTGACAAGCCTACATTCTCTATAACTACAGGGGTCACATCCTCCATCAAAGTAGTACAGTCATCTCTTGGGTGGAATGCAGCATCTGTTTTACAGTGCATAACTACTCCTCAAGGCAGTTTGACTTAAAGTGAAGAATATTGTAGCACAGTGGAGATTATAGGAGGAATTTAGGCAGGCAGAATGTGATAACTCAAGTTGGAATTTAGCCAAGGCATTGAGGCTAATACCCTATATCTCATACAAAGGATACCATGGGATCTTTCCCAACCACAAGTGGTCAGGCCCTCAATATGACATCTCATCTGAAAGCCAGCAATTCCAGCAAGCCCAGTTCCCTTGTAACACTGATTTGGAGTGTTATCTAAGGGTAGGTCTATACTTACCTCCGGGTCCGGCGGTAAGCAATCGATCTTCTGGGATCGATTTATCGCATCTTGTCTAGACGCGATAAATCGATCCCGGATCAATCCCGGAAGTGCTCGCCATCGACGCTGGTACTCCAGCTCGGCGAGAGGAGTACGCGGCATCGACGGGGGAGCCTGCCTGCCGCGTCTGGACCCACGGTAAGTTAGAACTAAGGTACTTCGACTTCAGCTACGTTAATAAGTGGACCAGGCCTAAGTTAGGTCAGAAGAAAGAGCGCCACTTACTGAACTGCCAACACCAATTCAACAGCACTAACTTTCCCACCAAAATATTAACTTAGTTTGGTCTTGTTTAGTTTGTGAGTTCTGACATGATCATACCTCGAGGTGATACAGTTTCAGGCAATAACATTTTTTCAGAAAGCAAA
>NW_020671111.1:0-1786 GCF_002925995.2 Terrapene triunguis | reverse complement strand
AAACATATTGTTAGTTTTTATATAATCAGTAGTATGTCTAAAGGTACATGTGTCTTATTAACTCTGTTTTCTCCTAGAACTCCAGGAAGAAATCACAGCCAGTGTGGAACCGAACGTCCAACACTATCTGTGATTTGGGGGGCGTGTCATAACTGTAAAGGGAAGGGTAACAGCTCTCTGTGTACAGAGACTCCAAATCCTTTTACCTGTAAAGGGTTAAGAGGCTCGGGTAACCTGGCTGACACCTGACCCGAAGGACCAATAAGGGGGCAAGATACTTTCAAATCTTGGGGGGGGAAAGGCTTTTGTGTGTGCTCTTTGTTTTAAGGGGTGGTTCGCTCTTGGGACTGAGAGGGACCAGACATCAATCCAGGTTCTCCCCATCTTTCTAAACAAGTCTCTCCTATTTCAAACTTGTAAGTAAAAAGCCAGGCAAGGCGTCTTAGATTTACTTTGTTTTCTCAACTTGTAAATGTACCTTTTACCAGAGTGTTTATCTTTGTTTTGCTGTACTTTGAACCTAAGACAGAGGGGGGTCCTCTGAGCTCTTTAAGTTTGATTACCCTGTAAAGTATTTTCCATACTGATTTTACAAAGATGATTTCTACCTTTTTCTTTAATTAAAAGCCTTCTTTTTTAAGAACCAGATTGATTTCTCCTTGTTTTAAGATCCAAGGGGGTTTGGATCTGTATTCACCAGGAGTTGGTGGGAGGAAGGAGGGGGGATGGTTAATTTCTCCTTGTTTTAAGATCCAAGGGGGTTTGGATCTGTGTTCACCAGGGAATTGGTGAAAGGTTTCTCAAGGCTTCCCAGGGAGGGGATTCTTGAGATGGTGGCAGCGGGACCAAAGCTAAGCTGGTAGTTAAGCTTAGAGGTTTTCATGCAGGCCCCTACATTTGTACCCTAAAGTTCAAAGTGGGGATACAGCCTTGACACCCCCAGGTCAGCCAATGATGAGGTTAGCTGAGTGAACGGCAGGTTTGAGCCTCTAGCAAAAGCGGCCAAACTGAGGGCTGCTGTGAACCTCTTAGGTGAGCAAATCTGCCGGAAAGTGTAGGACCCACCAAGGCAGAGGAGGAACTTTGTCACAGAGTCCAGACTAATTTCTGTTTAACCTTTGAAAACAGATAGTTATAAATGTAGTCCTTCACACAGTTTAAGTGAAACTTGTACGAAAATGGATCATATTTCACTGCCATACAGGGTGACCAGATGTCCTGATTTTATAGGGACAATCCCGATATTTGGGGCTTTTTCTTATATAGGCACCTATTACCCCCCACCCCATCCTGATTTTTCACACTTTCTATCTGGTCACTCTACTGCCAGAGTATATACAAGAAATGAGAAACTGATCTCTAGGCACTTGTGATAGCTTATATCATGCAACAAACTATTACCAAGATATTTAGGAAAATAATCATTTTCTTACTGTAGTTTTTAAGGGGATTTATTTTGGATTATGCTTTCTGTAAGTGACTTAGGCCAACGTGTTAAAACTTGAGTGCCTAAAGTTAGGCACCTTCATCTATATGTAGCCATCACAATAAATAGGTTCAATTTCAGAAGATGCTCAGCACCCATTTCCACCACTCCCCCTCCCTGTAGTCAGTTTACCTATGTATTATTATTTCTACAGCACTCATAAGTGTACATTGCAGGCAGAGAGTTTTGGGACAATACCACATAAATCCAGTGTCCCTACCATATGGGATACAGGGCTGTAATGATAATACCTTGTCAAGGCTGGATCCCCACTTTGAACTTTAGGGTTCAAATGTAGGG
>NW_020671110.1:0-1125 GCF_002925995.2 Terrapene triunguis | reverse complement strand
ACCAGACTGTGAACCAGAATAAAAGTCACAGGTGTCAGGGTCGACCTTCCAGCCAAAGCATTCGCTCATAATTGGCCAGCTGTCAAAAGATCCAAAATATATCAACTAAAGCCATATTGGACCCATCTTTTCTATCCCGTCACTCCCTTTTGTGTCTGTCTGTTTGTTTACAACAGGATAAGTAAATGCCCTCTTCACACCAGGATTGAATGTAAAATTAATGCTTTCCTTTTCATCAAAATAAGAGACTGATAATTTGCCTCAAAAAGGGGAAAGATTTTAATGAAGTTTGTTTTGTATAATCATTCAACCACAGTTTCAGTATAAATACTTGTTTTGTTTTATTTTTCTTTCGTGAGTTTGATCAATAAACTTTTAACTTGAGTGAATGCTTTTGGGTGTTTGCCAAGTGACCAGAAGAACTAAGGTCTCTGTTTAAAATAACCCCAAACTGACCTATCGCTGTTTAATGTTAGACAGTGAAAGAGTTTATAAACACCTGTAACTCTTCAGGCCTTTGAGATCAGTATCAATAAAATACAAAGACACCAACCTGATATGTGTGAGATCCTGCTGTGTCTTCCCCTCCCTTTGGTGTTCCTTTCCACCCTCCACTATCTCCCTCCTCTCATCTCTCTCTCTCTCTCTTTTGGCTTTTAACCTGCTCCTGAAACCAACTGCACTGCACAGAACCAGCACAGCGAGATGAGACGGCCCATCCAGCTCTGCCTGGCCTGAGAAGGACCAGTGAAGGGGAGGGACAGGACCAAACAAACCAGATGATGACCCTGTTCAAGGAAGTGAGCCAGGGACCAAAGCAACTGCTGTCATGGCTGATCTGCCAGCCCAAAGTGTCCGTCCAGGACTGATGAGCCGCCCTGTGTCCTGAGAACCCAACAAAAGCCGCATTTCCCCTTCTTCACTATCCCGTCTCTTCTCCTCCTTCTGTGCCTCCCTTCTGTGTCTGCCTCTAACGCAGGAAACTGACTGTCCCTCCCAACTCAGAATGGAACAACAGAACTAACCCTTTCTTCCCACCAACAAGGACTGTTTGACAGAATAAGAGACTTTAACCAATTGTCATAACTATAAAGGGAAGGGTAACAGCTCTCTGTGTACAGAGAC
>NW_020671109.1:0-1573 GCF_002925995.2 Terrapene triunguis | reverse complement strand
GTCGATTTCCATCCACACCTAGCCTAATTGGACATGGCCATGTCGAATTTAGCGCTACTCCCCTCGTTGGGGAGGAGTACAGAAGTCGAATTTAAGAGACCTCAATGTCGAACTACATAGCTTCGTGGTGTGGACGGGTGCATACTTAATTCGATGTAACGGCGCTAAATTCGACATAAACTCCTAGTGTAGACCAGGACTGAGTGTAGCATTGGGAGCAGCCTCTGATGTTTTACTGTCTACCCGGCTTGCTTCCTAGAATGAACAGGCATTGAGTGGGGTGATCCACAGAGAGTAGCTCAAACCTTCAAAGTGTCAGGCCAGCAGCAGGACATTAGCACTTCAGGGGATGGGTGGGTGTGGCAGTGACATCACAAAGGCCTTTTGCAGGACCTCAGCCTATTGGTCAAAGGTGTTAGGGAGGTGGTGACCTCACAGAGAGATGCTGACATCAGCCAGGCAGGACAGGGGCGCAGGGCCAGAGAAACCTCAGAGACCCCTGTGGCTTTGCTTCAGCAAGTCTCCTTCTCGAGGTCTCTCTTTGAGGACTGAGAGAGTATTAGGGTTCACGTATGTGAGTGCGAGCAGGAGCCTCTTTCGAGTTTTCTCCTTCGTTTTACTGATTTTACTAGAAAACAGACGTCCCTGTTTAGAAGGTAAGAGCCTCCAAGAGGTTTTGGAACCTGTTCAGTCTGATCCATCTGGTGCCAGCTGAATTCTAGGCATGGAAAACACTCGTTTAAGGTGGCAGAATTTTATAGCCCACCTGGGATTTTGTCCCGTGGAATCACTGGGGACATTAGGGTTTGTCCTTTTCATTTTACCTTTTCCTCCAACCCTCCTTCCTTTCTCTTCATCTCTTACTTCTTTTGTCTTTTCTCCTGTTCCCCTCCCACCACCAGGAGTGGTGTGTGTGTGTGTGTGTGTGTGTGTGTGTTGCTGGGGGTGCTCTTCACCTCCCCTTGTGGGAAGTTCATCCAAAACTGTGCGGTTGAAATAGTGCTTGGACTCCACTGACACTAGATGCTGCCATCCTGTGGCTTAGCATTAGTGTCTGGGATGACTTGGGGCAAGATCTCAACCTCCCCGCAACCCATTTCACTGCTGCCAGAATCCCTCCTGCCCCCCCTGCTAGAGCTGCCTCCCTGCCCAACCTGGGCGGGGGTGGAGAAGAGGGTTGTGATAACTTGAGCTGTGGTTTGGAGGTGGAACAGCTGTCAAGGGCACAGAGGGGGAGGTAGCAGGAGCTCACCCTACAAGGAGGGGGGTTGGCACTGGAGGTTACTAGAAAGGACAAGAAGACTCCATTCTGGGGTTCAGGAGGTGAATTCATCCCTCAGTGGTGAGCAGGTGCTGGGTGGAAATACTGCTGGTTCCAGGTGCCCTTAATTCCCCCTGATTCCTCGGGGCATTTGAGTCTCTGACAGGTTCTCGTTCCCTTGCAGCAGGAGGACGTCACGGTCAAAATGATGCACCAGCTCCGCATCATCCGGCACTTGCGCCAGGTGCCTGAGACACTGCAGGGACTGTGCCTCTGAGGCCATCAGCAACTCCCGCTCCCTGCTGCAGGTAC
>NW_020671108.1:0-1004 GCF_002925995.2 Terrapene triunguis | reverse complement strand
CGCTAGGACATGGCACCAACTCCAGCCAGGCTGGATACCAGCAATTCAGGGCTGGAGCAGCTCCAGCTAGAGGCTGGGCGGAGGCAGGTGACCTCGGTCTCTGTGCTGAGCAGGCTGCTTTGGCTGTGAGGAGGGACAAGGAACCCTCCGGCCAGGGTCTTGCTGCCCAAGGAGGGGGAGATCTGTGGCAGTCTTTGGAGTAGCTGGTTCAGCAGCCATGAGCCCGCAGGCTTGTCCCTGCCTGAGCTCTCCAGGAGCACATTACGCACAGGTGTCCGCACTGGATGTAGGCACCAGTGTAACGACAGGGCCAGACTCTGCTGAGTGCTGCCTGCGAGAGACGGGGCAGAGTCAGACGGGCAGATGGGGGCAGGAGATGACAGGGCCAGCGGCCATGAGCTGAACCCATCACACTTCCGGCCTGGGACGTCACCGTCCGTCCCTGCAGCTCTCCATCTGTCCCGCTGTCTGTCCAACCCTCAACCCCCATCCGCCCCCACTGGATGCCACACACCCCTTCATCCATCTGCCTCACACACTCATCTATCTCCACATGCATCCCGCTGGCCCTCTGATTGGCCGTGCAGAGCCCAGCACAAGGAGGCATGGACAGGGCTGGATTAACCTTTTGTGGGCCCAGAGCCAAACGTATTTGTGGGCTCCCATGGGAATGGGGCATGGCACAAGGGGGGTTGATCCCCAGAGCGAGGGGCCGGCAAGGTGCAGGGAAGGTGGGAGGGGTCACAGTTCTGGTCCACGCAGCCCAGCACGAGGGCACTGTTAACAAACCGCAGCCGCCAGACCCATACTGGGCTACCCAGCCCTTCGCTGCCAGCGTGCTCTGCCATACCACCCCCTTATGCCCAGCAACTCCCATGCCCAGTGCCCCCTCACCCAGAGATCTGGCCCTCACATCCCTATGCCCAGCACTCCCCACTAGCGCTCCTCTCACAGTCCCCCCACACAACTGCCCAGCACCCCTTTTTCCTGAGGGAAGTCAGCAC
>NW_020671107.1:0-1341 GCF_002925995.2 Terrapene triunguis | reverse complement strand
CTCAGGGCGGGGGGGGCGGGGAGCTGCCGCAGGGCTGGGGGGGGGCGCAAGATGGAAGTTTCTCCTAGGGCGCAAAACTTCCTTGCACCAGCCCTGGTGGTGAAGCACTGGAATGGGTTACCTAGGGAGGTGGTGGAATCTCCATCCTTAGAGGTTTTTAAGTCCCAGCTTGACAAAGCCCTGGCTGTGATGATTTAGTTGGTGTTGGTCCAGCTTTGAGCAGGGGATTGGACTAGATGACCTCCTGAGGTCCCTTCCAACCCTAATCTTCTATGATTCTGTGAATTCAAACATGCATGTGACTGGCAGCTGACCTAGTACGCATATCACTGAACAGCAAGAGTACCTCTCAGGAGTTTTACAGCAACTTCTACATCCTATTCAGGAGTGACATCAACTAGTTCCCAAAGGAGGAGTTCTATCTATCTGCCTATCCATTGTGCTTCTCTGGACCCAGTTACCATGGTATCTCACAATGCCCCCATGAGGTAGGGTACTGAGGCACAGAGAGATTAAGGGTATATCTACACTGTAGGTGTACCTGACCTAACTTTGAACTTGAACAACACTAGCAGCGAAGCCACAGTAGCACGTTAGCCCCATCTACCCAGGATGCAGGGTACATAAGAGTATAAGAACGGTCATACTGGGTCAGACCTGGGTCATACTGGGTCCATCTAGCCCAGTATCCTGTCTTCCGACAGCGGCCAGTGCCAGGTGCCTCAGAGGGAATGAACAGAATAGGTAATCATCAAGCGATCCATCCCCTGTTGCCCATTCCCAGCTTCTGGCAAACAGAGGATAGGGATACCATCTCTGTCCATCCTGGCTAATAGCCATTGATGGACCTAGCCTCCATGAACTTACCTAGTTCTTTTTTGAACCCTGTTATAGTCTTGGCCCTCACAACATCCTCCAGCAAGGAGTTCCACAGGTTGACTGTGCGCTGTGTGAAGAAATACTTCCTTTTATTTGTTTTAAACCTGCTGCCTATTAATTTCATTTGGTGACCCCAGTCTTGTGTTATGAGAAGTAATAAACAACACTTCCTTATCTACTTTCTATACACCAGTCATGAATTTATAGCCCTCTATCATATCCCCCTTTAGTCGTCTCTTTTCCAAGCTGAAAAGTCCCAGTCTTATTAATCTCTCCTCATATGGAAGCTATTCCATACCCCTAATCATTTTTGCTGCCCTTTTCTGAACCTTTTCTAATATATCTTTTTTGAGATGGGGTAACCACATCTGCATGCAGTATTCAAGATGTGGGCGTACCATGGATTTATATAGAAGCAATATGATATTTTCTGTTTATTATCTATCCCTTTCTTAATGATTC
>NW_020671106.1:0-1203 GCF_002925995.2 Terrapene triunguis | reverse complement strand
CCCCCGCGCTCGCCTAACTGCAGGGAAGGATTTCTTTTCAGCCACAGGCAAACAGCCCAGTAGGAATGGCCACTTCTGTCCCCTTAATTAAATTCCCGTATTTCAACCAGGTTACCATGAGCGATATCACTCTCCTGAGGATTACACAGCAAGATAAAGAACGGATGTTGCTTGAATGCCAGCAAACACCGGGACCATACGCTGCCAGGCTTTGTCAGGCAATGATACCAGATTACTTGCTGCAATCATGGCGTGGTCAAGTGGCCATACCATTTAGGATGGAATAAGGCTGCACTGCCCAGAAACCTTGTGGCAAGGCTTTTGGAGTACCTCCAGGAGAGCTTCATGGAGATGTCCCTGGAGGATTTCCGCTCCATCCCCAGAGACGTTAACAGACTTTTCCAGTAGTTGTACTGGCTGCGAATGCATCCCAAGTCCTCAGGGCAAAGTAATCATTAAAAACCCTTGCTTTTAAAACAAGTTTTATATTTTAAAAGGTAAACTCACCTGAGGTCCCATCCATGGGGTCATGGTCTTGGATACTGGGTTGGGAGGGTACTTCAGTCAGGCTGAGAAAAAGATCCTGGCTGTTGGGGAGAACGGAGTGCTGGGTGCTCTCCGCAAGCTGCTCCTCCTCCTCCTCTTCCCCCTCCGCAGAATCCTCAGGTGTAGCTGAGATTATCCCCGCCTCGGAATCCACGGTCAGAGGTGGGGTAGTGGTGGCAGCTCCCCCTAGAATTGCATGCAGCTCGGCATAGAAGCGGCATGTCCGCGGCTCTGACCCGGAGCGACCGTTTGCCTCCTTTGTTTTTTGATAGGCTTGTCTGAGCTCCTTGACTTTCACACGGCACTGATCTGAGTCCCTATTGTGGCCTCTTCTCATCATGCCCTTGGAGATTTTTTCAAAAGTTTTGGCATTTCGTCTTTTGGAACGTAGTTCTGCTAGCACTGAATCCTCTCCCCATATAGCGATCAGATCCAGTACCTCCCGTACGGTCCATGCTGGTGCTCTTTTTCGATTATCGGCCTGCATGGTTACCTGTGCTGATGAGCTATCTGCAGTCACCTGTGCTCTCCACGCTGGGCAAACAGGAAATGAAATTCAAATGTTCGCGGGGCTTTTCCTGTCTACCTGGCCAGTGCATCCGAGGTCAGATTGCTGTCCAGAGCGGTCACAATGGTGCACTGTGGGATAGCTCCCGG
>NW_020671105.1:0-2730 GCF_002925995.2 Terrapene triunguis | reverse complement strand
TATTCACCAGGAGTTGGTGAAAGGAAGGAGGGGGGAAGGGTCAATTTCTCCTTGTTTAAGATCCAAGGAGTTTGGATCTGTATTCACCAGGGAATTGGTGAGCGGTTTCTCAAGGCTTCCCAGGGAGGGAATCCAGTGGGAATGGTGGCAGCGGGACCAGAGCTAAGCTGGTAGTTAAGCTTAGAAGTTTTCATGCAGGCCCCTACATTTGTACCCTAAAGTTCAAAGTGGGGATACAGCCTTGACACAGTACCTGTAAGAAATTTAAGTTACTTTCATCCCTGCTGGAACCCCAAACCAGCAGCAGACTGAGCGGAGACAGCGATGGGCTGAGCGGCTCATCCCACTGCTGGTCTGGGGTTCCAGCCGCTGGCCCCGCTCAGCCCACTGCCAGCCTGGGGTACCGGCAGCCAGCCCGGGGCTCGACCCAGCGCTCTTCAGTCACCCCCTGCTGTAGCCCACATTGGAAAACTCAGCAAGGAAAAGCGAGGGCAAGGATCACACTAAACTGATAAGATCTGCATTTTAATTTTATTTTAAATGAAGCTTCTTAAAAATTTTAAAAACCTTATTTAACATTAAATACAACAATAGTTTATTTATATAATATAGATTTATAGAGAGAGACCTTCTAAAAACGTTAAAATGTATTACTGGCACGCGAAACCTTAAATTACAGTGAACTCAGCACACCACTTCTGAACGGTTGCCTACCCCGTTCTATATTCTTATAAGGAAGAGGTTTTTACCCCCTTTAATCTTAAAATACAAAGGAATCTGGACTTTTTTCAGGGCACCGGGCCATTCTTTTACCATTTTAAAATATATTACAGTATATAAGCCTTGTAGTTTGCAGAAAAACAGCAAGATATGCCCTTAAAGGGCATATATTTTCAGAGAAAGAAGTCCCTACAGTAAATCATAGTGACATTCTAGTTCAATGGTGCATCCTTGTCTTTAAAAAATAAAAACCAAAACTCAGTTTCAATTCCCCTCAGGTATCTTTTACCTGAAAGTTTCGTTTCTTTTCTTTGGTTAAATTAGGTCCTACAGATCCATTATGGTAAGTTGTCAGCCAGCTTTTTTCTTGAACAGTGCCGATCGTGTTCTGCTTTGTTTATATAAAGCTATGGCAGATGTATGGACTATCATGACCATTGAGTGAAACAATGCTTTGACACCATATCCAATCATTCTGAGCTCTAACGAGTGGATGCTGTGCTTTTTCTCCTTCCAAGATCATATTCCCTGGATTGAAATGAGGAGCCAATGTCTCCCTCAAAATCCCATCTTTCTAAACATCCATTATGATGAGTTGTCTGGCCTTCTGACAGTATTTTCTTTTTCAATAATCTGTTCCTTGTTTTCCACCAGCTGAGAGAATGGAGAACAGTCCATGGGGCCTTGACCTTAGCCGATGGTTAAAATAGAGATGTTGTACATCTGTGGCCTGCATTATGAGAGATGTCAAACTAGGTCACCCTCACAGTCCTTTATGTTCTTAAAATCTACAAATTCATTAAACAGGAATTTCTACAGAGGTTTCTTATGAGTTGCAGCCATTGTAGCATGTCTGTTCACAAGATCAACACTCTTAATCAGCCAAAAGGAATTAGATTGTCGTTTCTGGGTCAGATTTTACTTTCTTTATAGACTTGATCATCTGCTGAAGTCCCCTTGATATGAACATTTTATTACCTGATAACATATATCTTTGCTATCATGTATGATTGACTGCACTGGAAATATTTGGGTTTTCTTCCTATCACAAATCCACAATATGCCAGAAAATGGACAGATCTCATTGTATCTGTGCTCAGTTCGGTAAGGCATCCAAAAAGGGATAAATTTGCATCTCCAGCTACAATTAGTGGCCTACAATTAGTGGTGTAGTGGCCTACAATTAGTATTTCCAGGACCCTGGTGAAGTACCACTGGTGATGACTGGTATTAGAATTGTTTCCATCGATAAGCTAAGCAAAGAAAACTGAGATGGTGAAGTGAGAATGTGAATATAAGCCCTTCAGGTTTATACAAGACCATAAGTCCTCCATAAGCCTCCAGTGGCTACCAGTGTGGCTTTGAGAGCCTACATCCTGAAACTTGTCTGTGTGTGGTGTCAGTGGTGTTTGTTTATTGGGGAGGGGGCCGTGGGTTTTTTTAATGCATCTATTCAGGTGTCTCAGATCAAATACTACTACTCTGTTTCCCTCCTGTCATCCTGTTTCTAGCCTTAAATGATAAACAGTCCCTGTACTCTTTTTCTATGCTCTATTTTCCAGTCCCTTAACAGGGACAGGTTCTGACATTTCAATCTGAAGATGCTGTATGGCTTCCTTCATGCCCCGATGCTTCCTTGGTGTTTGAAATTGGAAATAGAATGAATCTGTGTCTAAATGTCTTGTACAGTTCTATCAAATAGCCCCTCTGGGCTATGTCCATCACCCATCTGTCTGTAGTACCTGCTCTGGTAGTGCAAGCTAGATAGAAACAGAGGGCATGGCTACACTTGCAGATGTAGAGCGTTTTGAGTTAAACCAGCCTTCACAGAGCGCAGTAGGGAAAGTGCTGCAGTCTGTCCACACTGACAGCTGACAGCGCACTGGCATGGCCACATCAGCAGCTCTTGCAACGGCCACAGAGAGCAGTGCATTGTGGTAGCTATCCCAGCATGCAAGTGGCTCCAACGTGCTTTTAAAACAAGGGGGGGTGAGGTGGAGTGTGACAGGG
>NW_020671104.1:0-1189 GCF_002925995.2 Terrapene triunguis | reverse complement strand
CGCTTGGTCGGCGCATGGGGCTCTCCACCCTTACGACCCCTCTGCGTGTACTCCGGGAGGTGGGCGCTGCGTTGTCACCTCCCGCTCTTGACTTCCTGTGGCGGACCCTGCGGGCAGGTGCTCCCCGCCCACCTCTCACCCCGGGCCCTCCGGATCTTTTTATTGGGCCCCTGTCCCGTGAGCCCCCCCGGCTCTCCCGATCCCATAACCCGAACCGGCTGCACGCTTTGCAACCGGTCCGGTTTCGAACCGCACCTAGAGACCACCTGTACACGCTCGTGCTCCACACGTTACATTTTCTCACCCTCGTGTCCCGCCCCGATACCAAATGGCGGGACTACCTACTACCTGTAGAGGGTGAGAAACCCCGGTGGGCCAGTCTTTATTCCACCTTGGTTCCACGGCCCGCCGGGGACATTGGATGGCGGCTCCTTCACGGAGCCGTGAGCACGGGCGTGTACTTAGCGCGGTTCACTCCCATTCCCGAGGCCTGCCCATTTTGCGGCCTACGGGAAACCCTGGCGCACGCATACCTCGAGTGCGCCAGGCTGCAACCCCTGTTTCGGCTCCTCCAGAACCTCTTGTTGAGGTTCTGGTTGCACTTTTCCCCACACCTGTTTATTTATGCACACCCTATCCGTGGCCCCACGAAGTCGCGGGATCTCCTCGTCAACCTCTTCCTGGCCCTGGCTAAGCTTACCATCTATAATACCAGGGAGAAGATGTTGACCGAGGGGGTGCTCTGCGATTGTGGGGCCTACTTCCGTAATCTTTTGGTTTCACGTCTCCGGGCAGAGTTCCACTGGGCAGCGTCCGCTGGCTCCCTTACCACCTTTGAGGAGCAGTGGGCGCTGTCCGGGGTCCTTTGCTCGGTGTCCCCATTTGGTTCCCTGATTTTGAACCTTTAACCGTCACCTCACTCCCTGTTTTTTTATCAGTTGTCCCACGGAATTACTTGGTTTCTGGGTCCAGTGGTCCCTCCCGCTAGGCTGGGGGAGGGGCCTTTAGCAGTGGGCGGGTAAGCCCGCCCACTTCCCGGTTAACCAATATGGACTCACTACAGGGTCGGTCGCATTTTGCTGGTGCTCTGGCTCCTTTCTCCCTCTAGCCCTCCCCTGCCGTTGCTGCCGTTGCTGCTGAGGGAGGGAGGGAGTGCGGAGGGGGGGGCCTTGCCGGCCTGCCCCCCCCC
>NW_020671103.1:0-5566 GCF_002925995.2 Terrapene triunguis | reverse complement strand
TTGCCTAAGAATCTTTTGATTGGGGAGGATATTAAAGCTTTGTTCAGTCAGGTTGACATAAGTCAGTCACAGGAAAGAAATAATCCTGAACCTGTCTCTACTGGGGCAAGGATTTGCCTATGGAGGGTTTCTCCAAATGTTTGTATGAAGAAGATGGCTGTTTATGCGTGCAAAGAAGCAGTGCATATGTGGAAGAAATTTCCGAGTGTCTGTCTAGGATCTCAGAAGTGAATCTGGCATTAGATAGGGCTCAGGGAAATGTTTCTCTCGAGCAAATTAAAGTTGGTGATCAGGTTAAAGCCCTAACTGAGGAAGGAAGGGATACAGTCTTGGTGAGTGATGCATTGTTGGCAAGTAAAGTTTGTGAAAGTAAGCCTGAAAAAGGTAGAAAAGATTTGTTTAAAGCAGCTCAGTGTAATGAGACTATCTGTAAGAAACAGCTGTTTGTCTGTTAAAGGGAAATGTTTCTCCAGCTCTTTTCTGTTTGTAGAGCAGACAGAAGAAGCCTGTCAGCCTATGATGGTTGAAAATTTATCAGTTGACCCAGAGTTGATTCTGGATACAACTAAAGCCCAGGAAGGAAGTGGTCCTAAATTTGTGTCCGCTAGGGATGACGACATTGTAACTAGGTTGCATCCAGTTAATGTCATAAATAGCCCCCAGAGACCAAGCGATTCTGGTGCTTCTATTTTGCTAGTGTGTTGCTGGGGAATATATGACAACCTTGACTGATTAGGGTGATGATATAGCCAGGGCACAAGGAAAGCACGAAGGTGATTTATCTATGTTACCCACTGACAGTGTGGAAACTTGTAACAAGAGAACGTTTCTAATCTTGTGACTATGAAGTCTAGCAGTTTACCTGAAAGGGGGTTGTGTGAAAATCCTCCTGATGGCCCAGAGGTGATTCTGGATGTAAGTGAAACTCAGACAAATCACCAAACTCCTTTGTTGTGCCAAAGTTGGTTCTGGACATAAATAAAGCTCAGAAAGAATCTGTTGCAGTGCATGATATTGCAGAAGGAAATGAATTTCTTGGTGAAGACTTTGAAGTCTGTGAAAAGGAATTGTTTCCATTGACTCTTAATGGGCCATTGTGGATAGTAGACAGTCTCTCTCTTCTGAGGAAAGCATGTTGGTGCCTAATGGCCAAAGTCTTTCAAATGCGTATGAATCCACTGGCCTTGCTTCAGAAAGACCCAGTGTGGATAACTTTGAAAAAATTTCAGAGGAAATTAAACTCCTTAATTTTTAACAGCCCTATAAGCTTAACCAGCTTGTTGGGGAGACAATGTTGTTGGAACATGAATATCTCCATGTTGATTCTTTAAGTAAGCAGTCTGTGACTCATCTCTAGATATTTTGGATACGACTTGTAGTCTCTTAGTGGACTTGACATCTGATTCCATGTGGAAGCAGAGGTTGGTAATGGAAGGACAACAGAACCTTGAGTCTAACATGCTAGTGAAAATGGATCTCTCTTTAAGACAGAGTCCAGCCTTGGAATTGGTAAAGCTTGAGAATTTGAAAACTAGTAAACAAGCTGGTGTCTGTGTTGATGCAAATTACCTGACTGACTGGGGGAAGAAAGACTTGCCCATAGCCATTAGCAAAGAGGATGCACCCAGACAGCCAATGGATTCTGTTACACAAAAGAGTTCAGATTTTGACCCTACTGGACAGGGACGAAGGGAAGGATTAAACCTTGAGAATAAAAGCCACGGGTTAACCCTAAAATACCAAAACACCAAGGAAGTGGTAAAATTAAAAACCTATGCTAAGGAAGACCTTAAGGTCAAGAAAAAAAATTTTCATCATATTCAACGTGGGTACCTGGATGGGGGCCTGAGGCTGGATCACTTTAAGGGAACTGTGTTTGGACTTCTGAGTAACCAGTAAGGTAATAAAGAAGCTGTTTTGTGCTGGTTGGTGAATCTAAGTATTGGAATATCCACCAGCTTTATGGGGATTGTCTGCCCCATTCTTTGCAGTTCACCCTAATTGAGTGACCATAGTTGGCTCCCCACTAGGACCCTTGTCACAGTGGCGTAGTCGTGCTTGTATTGAGTGGGCAAAATGGGAGAAGTGACACTCTACATCAAAAACGGCATTACCTGTTTCCAAGTCAAGAAAATGATCTTGAATGCTTATGGATCAATGTCCTAACAGATGAAGCACAAGACTGGCTACTAACTGGTTTCTGCTACAGACCACCAAATCACACTAGGGAACAGGACAACCGTCTCCTTATGCACCTATTTATAATGTGGGGGGTTAGGAACTGTGTGACCATGGGTGACTTCAACCTGAGTGACATATGCTGGAGGTCTGAAACTGCCAGTATAAAAACGCCCTTGGAATTTCCCAACATTATAGATGACAATCCCCTAACTCAGGAAATGTTGCAGCCAACTGTGATGCTGGCAAACCAGGAGACTGCTCATTCCAAGGCCCCTAGGTCTCAACTGAGCACTGATCAACCCATAGCTGGAACCTGTCTGGCTCACCTGTGTGTTAGTATCATTAAAACAGGTGTTAAAATTATAAGGTGTTTAGACTTTATGCAATGCTTGTAAATTGCTACCTTCATTAATCTCACTTATACTATCTGTATAAGTCAGGGATCGGCAACTTTGGCAAGCGGCCCATCAGGGAAAGCCCCTGGCGGGCCGGGCCGGTTTGTTTACCTGCTGCGTCCGCAGGTTTGGCCGATCGCAGCTCCCACTGGCCGTGGTTCACCGTCCCAGGCCAATGGGGGCTGCAGGAAGGGCGGTCAGCACATCCCTCGGCCCGCGCCGCTTCCCGCAGCTCCCACTGGCTTGGAGCAGCGAACCGCGGCCAGTGGGAGCAGCGATCCGCAGAACCTGTGGACGCAGCAGGTAAACAAACCGGCCCGGCCCGCCAGGGGCTTTCCCTGATGGGCCGCTTGCCAAAGTTGCCGATCCCTGACTTATACAGATAGTATAAGTGAGATTAATGAAGGTAGCAATTTACAAGCATTGCATAAAGTCTAAACACCTTATAATTTTAATACCTCTTTTAATACTAACACACAGGTGAGCCAGACAGGTTCCAGCTATGGGTTGATCACCCCTCAGTTGAGACCTAGGGGCCTTGGAATGAGCAGTCTCCTGGTTTGCCAGCATCACAGTTGGCTGCAACATTTCCTGAGTTAGGGGATTGTCATCTATAATGTTGGGAAATTCCAAGGGCGTTTTATACTGGCAGTTTCAGACCTCCAGCATATGTCACTCAGGTTGAAGTCACCCATGGTCACACAGTTCCTAACCCCCTACATTATAAATAGGTGCATAAGGAGACGGTTGTCCTGTTCCCTAGTGTGATTTGGTGGTCTGTAGCAGAAACCAGCTAGTAGCCAGTCTTGTGCTTCATCTGTTAGGACATTGATCCATAAGCATTCAAGATCATTTTCTTGACTTGGAAACAGGTAATGCCATTTTTGATGTAGAGTGTCACTTCTCCCATTTTGCCCACTCAATACAAGCACGACTACGCCACTGTGACAAGGGTCCTAGTGGGGAGCCAACTATGGTCACTCAATTAGGGTGAATTTCAAAGAATGGGGCAGACAGTCCCCATAAAGCTGGTGGATATTCCAATACTTAGATTCACCAACCAGCACAAAACAGCTTCTTTATTACCTTACTGGTTACTCAGAAATCCAAACACAGTTCCCTTAAAGTAATCCAGCCTCAGGCCCCCATCCAGGTACCCACGTTGAATATGATGAAAAATTTTTTTCTTGACCTTAAGGTCTTCCTTAGCATAGGTTTTTAATTTTACCACTTCCTTGGTGTTTTGGTATTTTAGGGTTAACCCGTGGCTTTTATTTTCAAGGTTTAATCCTTCCCTTCGTCCCTGTCCAGTAGGGTCAAAATCTGAACTCTTTTGTGTAACAGAATCCATTGGCTGTCTGGGTGCATCCTCTTTGCTAATGGCTATGGGCAAGTCTTTCTTCCCCCAGTCAGTCAGGTAATTTGCATCAACACAGACACCAGCTTGTTTACTAGTTTTCAAATTCTCAAGCTTTACCAATTCCAAGGCTGGACTCTGTCTTAAAGAGATCCATTTTCACTAGCATGTTAGTCTCAAGGTTCTGTTGTCCTTCCATTACCAACCTCTGCTTCCACATGGAATCAGATGTCAAGTCCACTAAGAGACCACAAGTCGTATCCAAAATATCTAGAGATGAGTCACAGACTGCTTACTTAAAGAATCAACATGGAGATATTCATGTTCCAACAACATTGTCTCCCCAACAAGCTGGGTAAGCTTATAGGGCTGTTAAAAATTGTTAAGGAGTTTAATTTCCTCTGAAATCTTTTCAAAGTTATCCACACTGGGTCTTTCTGAAGCAAGGCCAGTGGATTCATACGCATTTGAAAGACTTTGGCCATTAGGCACCAACATGCTTTCCTCAGAAGAGAGAGACTGTCTACTATCCACAATGGCCCATTAAGAGTCAATGGAAACAATTCCTTTTCACAGACTTCAAAGTCTTCACCAAGAAATTAATTTCCTTCTGCAATATCATGCACTGCAACAGATTCTTTGAGCTTTATTTATGTCCAGAACCAACTGTGGCACAACAAAGGAGTTTGGTGATTTGTCTGAGTTTCACTTACATCCAGAATCACCTCTGGCCTATCAGGAGGATTTTCACACAACCCCCTTTCAGGTAAACTGCTAGACTTCATAGTCACAAGATTAGAAATGTTCTCTTCCTTGTTACAAGTTTCCACACTGTCAGTGGGTAACATAGATAAATCACCTTCGTGCTTTCCTTGTGCCCTGGCTATATCATGACCCTAATCAGTCAAGGTTGTCATATATTCCCCAGCAACACACTAGCAAAATAGAAGCACCAGAATCGCTTGATCTTTGGGGGCTATTTATGACATTAACTGGATGCAACCTAGTTACAATGTCATCATCCCTAGCGGACACAAATTTAGGACCACTTCCTTCCTGGGCTTTAGTTGTATCCAGAATCAACTCTGGGTCAACTGATAAATTTTCAACCATCATAGGCTGACAGGCTTCTTCTGTCTGCTCTACAAACAGAAAAGAGCTGGAGAAACATTTCCCTTTAACAGACAAACAGCTGTTTCTTACAGATAGTCTCATTACACTGAGCTGCTTTAAACAAATCTTTTCTACCTTTTTCAGGCTTACTTTCACAAACTTTACTTGCCAACAATGCATCACTCACCAAGACACTGTCCCTTCCTTCCTCAGTTAGGGCTTTAACCTGATCACCAACTTTAATTTGCTCGAGAGAAACATTTCCCTGAGCCCTATCTAATGCCAGATTCACTTCTGAGATCCCAGACAGACACTCGGAAATTTCTTCCATATATGCACTGCTTCTTTGCACGCATAAACAGCCATCTTCCTCATACAGACATTTGGAGAAACCCTCCATAGGCAAATCCTTGCCCCTAGTAGACACAGGTTCAGGATTATTTCTTTCCTGTGACTGACTTATGTCAACCTGGCTGAACAAAGCTTTAATATCCTCCCCAATCAAAAGATTCTTAGGCAA
>NW_020671102.1:0-1489 GCF_002925995.2 Terrapene triunguis | reverse complement strand
AGTAGAATAAATGTTTCACTGCACAGGGTGGGGAGGACATGGAGAGTATGCACAGAGCATCCACACTTCCTGGGGAGTACTCTGAGCATTGCTCAGCAAGGCTCCGCACACCCTAGCACAGGGTGGGACTGAAGCAGCCATAAGTCCTGCATTCTCTGAGTCTGCAATAGTAGCTCCAGAGCAGCTGAATCTGGGGAGAGGATTCTGTCCTCATCAGCCTATGCCTGTTTAGCTGGGCTTTGTGCTGGGAAGAGGATCTGGCTTTAATCTCATTAGTTGATCATTATTTTCTTGATCTTACCATGGGCAGATCAAGGAGGAGTACTTGAAGAAGAGAGAGAACAGAGAATACAATAACAAAACAAAACAGAACAAAGTGTTACAATTTTTTGATATAATACCTAGATTGTAATAGCAATATAACACAATAGGCTTTAGGTTATACAGGAAGCCAAAGCCTGTAGTTATTTTTCAAGGCTCTGTAACTTTCATTCAGTATTCTTGCTTCCTGGATGTCCTGTCCTGATCCCCTTAGCCAGTGCTGGCCTGGCCATATCACTAGTGATTTATCTCAGCCACAATTAACATTCATTGATTATTTTGAAAAAAATCACCAAAACCCTAACTCACTCAAGAACTGTTTAATGCTTCCAGTTTAGTGACAGTTTGCTGAATAATGCAAAGTGAAATTTAAAGTAAAAGCAATTCAGCTAGCAGTAAAGCACCGTTGGAAGACAGAGCTGTGCCACTGGTAGCAAAAGAGAAAAGCAGGCTAATTAAAATGTGATATTACTGGCTTGGCCACAGCATTTCCTTCACTGCTCAATTAATAACTTTTTAAAAATGTTATGTAAATTTTAAATGGAGTACGGGCGTCGATTCGGGGATCGATTTATTGCGTCTAGACGAGACGTGATAAATCGATCCCCGATAGATCGATTACTACCCACCTTTCCGGCGGGTAGTATAAACGTGGCCTTCGTATTCCAAAATAAGGCTTGACAAGGAAAAAAAAATCCTGTATATAAGACATTTTGTAAATAGCTGATAGCAAAATCACTGTTGTAAATCTGGATGGATAAATTCAACTAATAATTGAGTAAGATTAAAGAAAGTCTGTAGATATGTTTCTGGAAAGCATGTCACAATTCTTGATAAGGGGGAGAAATAACATAGAATCATAGAAATATAGTGCTGGAAGGGGCCTCGAGAGGTCATCAGGTCCAGCCCTCTGTGCTGAGGCAGGATCAGGTGAACCTAGACAATCCCTGAGAGGTGTTTGTCCAGCCTGTTCTTTAAACCTCCAGTGATGGGGATTGCACAATCTCCTTTGGAAGCCTATTCCAGAGCTTAACTACCCTTATAGTTAGGTTAGATCAGGGATCGGCAACCTTTGGCACATAGGAGGAGTAAGCGGAGTTGACAGGGGAGCTGCGGCAGTCGACTTGCCGCCGTGAGGATGGCCAGATAAGTCAAACTAAGATACTTC
>NW_020671101.1:0-1274 GCF_002925995.2 Terrapene triunguis | reverse complement strand
AATTGTAAATATCAAATTGAGCCTGATTCACCACTAAGTTACTCTATGCACGTTATCTATATGGCCCCTTTCATCATAATATTTGAGCCTTTAATGCTGTGTGGCCTAATGGATGGAGCACTGAGCTCACACTCAGGAGAGCTAGGTTCTCTTACCAGCTCTGTTCTATTACTAGGCCAGTTGGGTGACCTTGGGCAAGTCACTGCACAGCTCTGTGCCTCAGTTTCCCCATGTGGGGATGGTAATGTTGCTGGCTTCCTTGTAAGGTGCTTTGAGATCTCCTGATAAAAAAGTATTATTTAAGAGCCAAGTATTATTATCCTCACAATACTCCCATGGGGTATGGTAGTGCTGTTATCCTTTGACAGATCGAGAACTGAGACATAGAGAGAATACAGTGATATTATAACTTATATTACCAGAACACCACAGGTACCTAATCATGGACCAGGACTCCATTGTGCTAGGCACTGTACAAACACAGAACAAGGAGAGGGTCTCCGCTCCAAAGAGCTTACAAGCAAAGTATAAGACCAGAGATGGATAGAGACAGACAGGGAGTGCAAGTGAACAATGAGACAGTATTGGTCAGCATGACAGGCTGCATGATCACTGCACACCTACAGGAAGTCTGTTGCAAAGCAGGGAACTGGGCTCTGGTCTCCTATGTCTGAGGCCTGCACCATAACCACTGGGCCATCCTTCCTGGCAGTCAGTTTTGTGCCAGCACAACTCCATTAAAACTGTAAACCCAGAGCAATGCAGTGATGAATCAGGCCTTGCTAGACATTTAATCCAGTATCCAGTGATCTCACCAATTGCAATACCAACGTATTGTAATCAGTTTAGGCAAACATCTCCAAAATCCTGTGGGTGCCTAGTCAAAAATAACATAAACACACAATGGTCACAAACAGGTCTCTTTGCCCAAGTAAGCCAATCTACGCAGCAAGCCGGAGGCGCGTGGCTTGGTGTTGCATATTAAAATAGTTTGTCTAAAGACTAATAATAAAAAGATTGATTATGTTCCGATTTCTTGGTTTGGTGAAAAACTATTTGCCGATTGTCTCCTTCATGTAAGTATCAAAAGGGTCAGTCGAGAACCAGAGAATTAAGAACAGGCGGCCGATTTGCAGATTCAAAATTCAGGGCAAAAACCCTCAGGTGGTGTAAATTGGCATGGACTTCAATGGATTGACACCAGAGGAGCAGCTGGATCATGAAGGCGCACTTTAAAGCCGGATATAGACTCAGGCTGGCATTTTCAAAGAAGC
>NW_020671100.1:0-5916 GCF_002925995.2 Terrapene triunguis | reverse complement strand
ATGGCGCTGGATATATACCCCAGCCGACCCAGCGCCCCCTCAGTTCCTTCTTGCCGGCTACTCCGACAGTGGGGAAGGGGGGCGGGTTTGGAATGGATATGAGCAACACATCTCGAAGAACAACAGTTACAACGGTGAGTAACCGTCTTTTCTTCTTCGAGTGCTTGCTCATATCCATTCCAGTTAGGTGACTCCCAAGCCCCACCTAGGTGGCGGGGTCGGAGTGAGACATTGCTGTGTGCAGAACCGCTGACCCGAAAGCAGCATCTTCTCTGGATTGTTGCACCAGCGCATAGTGAGTAGCAAATGTGTGGACCGATGACAACACGGCAGCTCTACAAATGTCCTGGATCGGTACTTGAGCCAGGAAGGCAGTCGAGGAGGCCTGGGCTCTCGTGGAATGAGCAGTGAGGCGTGGCGTCGGTACACCGGCCAGGTCGTAGCAAGCACGAATGCAGGACGTAATCCAAGAGGACAGGCACTGTGAAGAGACCGGTGAGCCTTTCATCCGGTCGGCCACTGCAACAAAGAGTTGCGTTGTCTTCCTAAATGGCTTTGTACGGTCGATATAGAAAGCCAGGGCCCTGCGAACGTCTAAGGAATGCAAACGCTGGTCTTGACGAGTAGCGTGCGGCTTCGGATGGAAGACTGGAAGGAATATGTCCTGATTAATGTGAAAAGGTGACACCACCTTCGGAAGAAAGGCAGGATGGGGGCGAAGCTGCACCTTGTCCTTGTGGAACACCGTGTAAGGGGGCTCGGATGTCAGCGCCCTGAGTTCAGAGACGCGTCGTGCTGAGGTGATGGCCACGAGGAAGGCTGTCTTCCAGGATAAGTACAGGAGTGAGCAGGTCGCCAATGGTTCAAACGGAGGCCCTGTGAGCCTGGAGAGCACGAGGTTGAGGTCCCACGTCGGAACCGGCTGTCGTTGCTGTGGGTACAGTCGGTCTAAGCCCTTGAGGAATCTAACGACCATCGGGTTAGAGAAGACCGAGGACGTGAGTTCTCCTGGGTGGAAAGCGGAAATAGCGGCGAGGTGAACCTTGATTGAGGATGTCGCCAAGCCTTGCTGTCTTAAGGACAGGAGGTATTCCAGTATGCAGGGGATAGGTGCCTGCAAGGGAGAAGTAGCTCGTTGCTCGCACCAACAGGAGAACCGCTTCCACTTGGCTAGATAAGTGGTTCGCGTAGAGGGCTTTCGACTTCCCAGCAGAACCTGCTGGACGGCCTGCGAGCACTGACGCTCTGTCCGACTCAACCATGGAGCATCCACGCCGTGAGGTGGAGGGACTGTAGGTCGGGGTGACACAACCGGCCGTGGTCCTGGGAGATGAGGTCCCGACTCAAGGGGAGCGTGATCGGCGTTCGTACCGAAAGATCCAGCAGTGTGGAGTACCAGTGTTGCCTCGGCCAGGCGGGGGCGACTAGAATCACCCGTGCATGATCCCTGCGGATCTTGAGCAGTACCTTGTGGACCAGCGGAAATGGAGGGAAGGCGTAGAACAGGTGGTCCTTCCATGTTAGAAGGAAGGCGTCTGACTGAGAGCCCGGGGCTCGTCCGTGCAGGGAGCAGAATACCTGGCACTTCCTGTTGGCCCGAGATGCGAAGAGGTCGATCTGGGGAAATCCCCACCTCTGGAAGACGGAATAGATGACGTCCGGGCGAATTGACCACTCGTGTGTCTGGAAGGACCTGCTGAGACGGTCCGCCAGCGTATTCTGGACTCCAGGAAGGAAGGATGCCGTAAGATGTATCGAGTGGGCGATGCAGAAGTCCCACAGGCGAATGGCCTCTTGACATAGGAGCGATGAGTGGGCTCCGCCTTGCTTGTTGATGTAGAACATTGCCGTGGTGTTGTCGGTGAGAACCAACACGCAACGGCCCTGTAGAAAGTTGAGGAACGTCTGGCAAGCTAGGCGCACCGCCATCAGCTCTCTGACGTTGATGTGGAGGGCTAGTTGGGCCACGGACCAGAGGCCCTGGGTATGGTGCTCTCCGAGGTGAGCGCCCCAACCTAGAGATGAAGCATCCGTGACTAGGTGGAGGGAGGGTTGTGGGTCGTGAAAGGGAACTCCTGCACAGACCACCGTACGATCCGTCCACCAGGTGAGGGAGGCCCGGACCGAGGCCGGAACCGTGACCACCATATTCAGGTCGTCTCGATGAGGACGGTAGACCGATGACAGCCAAGCCTGCAGTGGGCGAAGTCGTAGCCTGGCGTGCCTGGTCACGTACGTGCACGAGGCCATGTGGCCCAATAGGGCAAGGCAGGTCCTTACGGTGGTGATTGGAAAAGTCCTGAGTCCTTGAATGACGCTTAGGATGGTCTGAAAGCGGCTGTCGGGGAGGATAGCTTGGGCGCGTCTGGAGTCCAGGACTGCCCCGATAAACTCTATCCTCTGAGTTGGTACCAGGGTGGATTTTTCTCTGTTGAGTAGAATGCCCAACTCGTGGAAAGTGTGTGTCACCATGCGGACATGAGCCTGCACTTGGTCCCTGGTGCGGCCGCGTACCAGCCAGTCGTCCAAGTACGGGAACAGCTGTATCCCTTGTCGACGAAGGAAGGCTGCGACGACTGCCAGACACTTTGTGAACACTCTGGGAGCCGAAGACAAGCCGAAGGGAAGGACTGCAAATTGGTAGTGCATTGCGCCTACTACAAATCGTAGGAAGCGCCTGTGAGGCGGATAGATCGCTATGTGAAAATAAGCGTCCTTCATGTCGAGGGCGGCAAACCAGTCTCCAGGATCCAGTGAAGGGATGATGGTCCCCAATGAAACCATGCGGAACTTCAACTTTACTATGAATTTGTTGAGTCCGCGCAAGTCCAAGATGGGCCGTAGACCCCCTTTTGACTTGGGGATCAGGAAGTAGCGGGAGTAAAACCCCCTGCCCCTTAGCTCCGATGGAACCTCCTCTATGGCCCCCAAAGAGAGGAGCCCAAAAACCTCCTGTGTAAGGAGTTGCTCGTGAGAGGGGTCCCTGAAGAGGGACGGGGAGGGGGAGTGGGAGGGGGGGGGCGAGGAAAATTGGAGGGCATATCCCCTCTCCACCGTGCGAAGGACCCAGCGGTCCGAGGTTATAAGGGACCAAGCACGGTGGAAGCGGGAGAGGCGATCCCGGAAGGGAGGAGTAGGATCCTGGATACAGGCCGAGGTGCCGTCCTCGACCGCACCTTCAAAAGTTTTGCCTAGGCCCTGAAGGTGGCCTAGGCTGTCCCTGGTTTTGACCAGGTTGAGGGCCGGTTGACCTCCGCCTGCCCCCTCGACCCCGCCGCCTGGCAAAGTCCTGTCTAGGACGCGGCGGGGGAGGGTAAAATCTCTGTGGCGGTGGCCGGAAGGGTCTGCGCTGAGGCCCCGGGACATGCATCCCCAGGGAGCGCATCATTGTCCGCGAGTCCTTGAGGTTTTGGAGCCTCGCGTCAGTCTTCTCTGAAAAGAGTCCCTGTCCCTCAAACGGCAGATCTTGTAGCGTCTGCTGTAGCTCTGGTGGCAAGCCAGAGACCTGGAGCCAGGAGAGTCGCCGCATGGCTATCCCCGACGCCAGGGTCCTAGCTGCCGAGTCTGCAATGTCTAGCGAGGCTTGTAAGGAGGTGCGCGCCACCCGCATACCCTCCTCTACCAAAGCCCCAAACTCCTCCCTCGACTCCTGGGGAACCAGCTCCTTGAATTTCCCCATCGAGGACCAGGAGTTGAAGGAGTAGCGGCTCAGGAGCGCCTGCTGGTTGGCCGCTCGGAGTTGGAGCCCCCCCGCCGAGTAGACCTTGCGTCCGAACAAGTCGAAGCGCTTAGCGTCCTTCGACTTGGGCGCAGCGGCCTGCTGGCCATGGCGCTCCCGTGCATTCACCGATGATACCACCAGTGAGCACGGCTGAGGATGGGTATACAGATATTCATGGTCTTTGGAGGGGACAAAGTACTTCCGCTCCACTCCTCTGGCCGTGGGTGGAATCGAGGCCGGGGTCTGCCAGATGGTGGTGGCATTAGCTTGAATGGTCGGGATCAACGGTAGCGCCACGCGAGAGGGAGCGTCCGCTGACAGGATATTTACAATGGGGTCGTGAACCTCCACGATCTCCTCAATTTGGAGGTCCATATTGCGCGCCACCCTTCGCAAGAGGTCCTGGTGCGCTCGCAGGTCAATAGGAGGCGGACCCATGGCGGATGTGCCCGCTACCGCCTCATCGGGGGAGGAGGAGGAAGATCCCCCCGGTGGCAAGGGGTCCAAGGGTGGTTCCTGCTCCAGTTGTTGCTGTTGAGCGTCAGCAGCCCCTGGGACCAGGGCCCCCACCGGAGTGGGCACCGGCGCCTCCATACCACCTGGTGGGGGGCGGGAGATGGTGGCCTCCGGGGCTCTGGGCTCGGAGCGTGCCGAGCGGGACGCAGAAGGAGGGGCGCCTTGCGCCTGGTGGTAGGCCCACGGTGTCCAGAAGGACCAATGCGCAGGAGCTTGCGCCGGGTCCTCCGCTGTCTCCTCCAGGTGGGTGGCCTCCGCCTCCGAGGAACGGGACGCCGACCTCGATGGCCACGGTGGTGCCGAGCGCACCGACACCGGTACCGGATGGTACGGTGCCGATCGGTGCCGGTCGTAGGGCGATCTGTCCCTGCCCGGTGCCGGGGAACGGTGCCGAGATCTAGATCGGGATCGGTGCCGGTAGTCTCTTCGGTGCCGAGAGCCCGATCTGGAGCGGGACGAAGATCTCGAGGAGGCCCGGTACCGGGAGCGGCCTCTCGAGCCCGAGCGGCGCTCATACCGGTGCCGGGAGCTCCTCCTTGAGCCCGAGCGGTGCCGGTCGTCACGACGGTGCCGGGATCTGGAACGACGTCGTGAAGGTGATCGGTGCCGCGAGTACGACCGGTGCCGAGGTGACATTCGGCGCCGGGACTCCGAGCGGCGTCGGGACGTGCTCCTGGACCTCGAACGGTGCCGCAAGTCTGGGGCTGGAGACGGCGGGCGCAGCAGGGCAGGCTTGCCCCTGGACTGCAGCTGTCGCGGAGCAGCCGGTGCCGGGAGGTGTGACGGCCCCGGTTCGGTGAAGGCAATCAGGTCCCGTGCCGTTGCAAATGTCTCCGGGGTGGACGGGAGACAAGGTTCCACCACCAACCTAGGTGGGGAAACAGTCCGCACCGGACTCGACGGCCTCGGTGCCGGAGTCAACGGTGGGGCCGCCTGTTGTGGGCGGTCCAACGGCGGACGCGGCTCTACCCCCGGCACCGAGGGAGCCGGCGTCTTCGGCGCAGCCTTGTCCTGAGTCTTGCGGACCTTCTTGTGGCCCGGAGACAGCGATTGGCGCCGAGGCTCCTGAGGCGGGCGCGGTGCCGACGTCGGTCGGTGCCGTGGTTTATCCTTCGCGCCGGTCGGAGCCGCCGGGGCGCTGCACACGGAGGCGCTCGGTGCCGGGGTGCTGTGCACCGAAGTGCTCGGTGCCGGGACGCTGCGCACCGAAGGAGGGTCCGGACTCAGAGCCGCCTCCATCAGGAGCTGTCGGAGCCTGAAATCTCGCTCCTTCCTCGTCCTCGGCTTGAAGGCCTTGCAGATAGGGCACTTATCTGCGGGATGGGCCTCCCCAAGGCACTTCAAGCAGGAGCTATGCGGGTCGCTTGTTGGCATGTGCTTCCCGCAGGACGCGCACGGCTTAAAGCCAGGAGCCTTGGGCATGAGCCCGGCTGCGCGCCGGGGGGAAAAGGGGGGAGACAACCCCCTAAACCCCCGCTAACTATTTACAACTAAACAAAAAACTAACAATTAACTATCTAAAGGACTATAACAACTATATACAACTATCTACACTAATGAAAATGAGAAAGCTAGGGAGAGTGGAGATCAGCTATGCCGCGCTCCACAGTTCCAACGACCGTCAGGGGCGGTAAGAAGGAACTGAGGGGGCGCTGGGTCGGCTGGGGTATATATCCAGC